>NW_027461878.1:0-300000 GCF_050947455.1 Rhinoderma darwinii | reverse complement strand
ACATTCAGTATCCAGAGTCTTGTGGTCAGTGGTATATATAGTATCCAGAGTCTAGTGGTCAGTGGTACATATAGTATCCAGAGTCTGGTGGTCAGTGGTACATATAGTATCCAGAGTCTAGTGGTCAGTGGTACATATAGTATCCACAGTCTGGTGGCCAGTGAGTAAATATAGTATTCAGAGTCTGGTGGTCAGTGGTATATATAGTATCCAGAGTCTGGTGGTCAGTCGTACATTTAGTATCCAGAGTCTTGTGGTCAGTGGTATATATAGTATCCAGAGTCTAGTGGTCAGTGGTACATATAGTATCCAGAGTCTGGTGGTCAGTGGTACATATAGTATCCAGAGTCTAGTGGTCAGTGGTACATATAGTATCCACAGTCTGGTGGCCAGTGAGTAAATATAGTATTCAGAGTCTGGTGGTCAGTGGTATATATAGTATCCAGAGTCTGGTGGTCAGTCGTACATTTAGTATCCAGAGTCTTCTGGTCAGTGGTATATATAGTATCCAGAGTCTAGTGGTCAGTGGTACATATAGTATCCATAGTCTGGTGGTCAGTGGTACATATAGTATGCAGAGTCTGGTGTTCAGTGGTATATATATAATATCCAGAGTCTAGTGTTCAGGGGCACACGTGGTCATAAACGGCTGTTTGGACACACGGCAGGGTTCAGAAGGGAAAGAGCGCCATTTGGAGTTCAAATTTAGCTGGAATGGTTTGCAGAGGCCATGTCACATTTGCAAAGCCCCTGAGTGGCCAAAACAGTGGAAACCCCCCAAAAGTGACTCCATTTGGGAAACTACACCCCTCAAGGAATTTATCTAGGGGTATAGTAGGGGTATAGTGAGCATTTAAAAAAATATGTCAATTAAAAATCCATGGGCTTCTCTAAGGGACGGACCCTGGGAGGCGTGGTGCTTTAGCATACCCGTGGTGATGCCACTGTAGCTTATATGATCACGGCTAGTGGTTTAACCCCTTCCCGACATTTGCCGTATAGATACGTCATGGAAAGCCATGACTTCCCGCAAATTGCCGTATCCATACGCCAAATGAAGAAGGGGTTACAGTGGAAAAAATAAAAGTTACAAAGTAAAGATGGCTGCTGTTCATAACAGCAGACCATCTTTACGCGAGGGCTAGGGGGGTGGCTCAACCGCCCCTCATCGGCGATCGCTGCAATTGGCCGGTCAATTCAGAGCGGCCAATTGCGGCCGTTTGCGGCTTTCACCAATCACTGTGCCACAGGGCACAGTGATATGGTGGTGATTGGTGCTGCCTAGGACAGCACCAGTCCCTGCCATGTAGCGATGACGAGGTGGCAGGGATGCCATCCCCCCGATCGCTACGATTGGTTGGTCTGCACCGATTGACCAATCGCAGCCATGGCGAGTGTTTGAAACACCCTCCACCAGCTCTGCCCACCTCATTCCGGTTAGGAACGGTGAGCAGAGCTGGTGTGACCATCTGTGAGCCATACTTACCGAATCTGAGGCCTTCTGTGCTGCCATCCTGCTGTGACGTCTTCATCTGACTGCTTCCTGCTGCAGAGTGAACCTTCGTCATCATCATCTGTGCTGCTGCTGATTTATTTTTTTTAGCAGCACTTGTTTTTTTCCTAAACTTCTTATCCCTGTACCCTTCCCCCTCCCCCTCTTTCCCTTGTTACGTCCTGTGGCCGCTGAGTGTGGATCAGTGACCACCATCACTGACCGCCAATATTTGGCACAGGACTTTTTTTTATTTTTTGCACCTCCCTGTGTGCATCCTGCGGCCACTGAGTGCTGATCAGTGACCGCCATCACTCATCAGCATCTGTGGTCATTTTTTTTGACGCTACGTTTTTTTCATCTTTTTCTACCCGCACCAATTTACTGTGTGCTTCCTGTGCCGCTGAGCGCTGATCAGTGACCGTCATCACTGATCGGATCAATTATAGGTGCAGGGTTTTTATTTTGTGGCCTTTTTTTTACTGCACCTTTTTTTTTGGGTGCGCCCTGGGGCCACTGAGTGCTGAGTCTAATAATCAGCCTCAGTGGTCATTTGTTTACGCAGGGTAGCGTTAGGGCGTTAGAGTAGCGGACGTTTACTGATGTCCGTTTTGTAAAATAAATATATAGCAGAAGTTATAGCTCTATGTTATTTATACAGTTTGAGTAAATCTACAGCTTCTCGTCAGCGTCTGTTTACTGACGGACATTCAGCTTTTTTGTAACTGAAGTTCGGTCACTACATTTTTGATAGCGCAGCGACACAGTTGTAGCTCAAGTTTTTTCACAGTTCTATATTGAACGTACAGTCAATTTCTTTCTCCTAAATTTTTCTTATAGTTCTTTTTGTTTTCCTATAAATGTCATATACACGTGTAAAAGCACAACATACACAACCACCTCTATAAATATAAATGGAGTATTACACGTGTTGAAGCACTACATACCCCCCTAATAAAAATGTCCCATTCATCTCAATGGGTCTATTCAGCAGAAGAGGCATCCGCCATCCTGGTCCTGACACTGAATCAGCCAGCGCGGGAGAAGAGGAAATTGCCCCATTCCTATTGACCTCCTCATCATCATCATCCTCATCCAGTGATGAGGAACCCCCGCAAAGACGCCCCAGGACATCAGCTGAGGCAAACCCACAAATGAGTGATACCCTGTGGAACCCACCCCCTGATAATTATGAGCCTCACATTCCGGATTTCACAGGGAGCTCAGGAATTCGGTTAGAGACTGTAGGCCTCACAGAAATGGACTATTTCAAGCTCTTTTTCTCTGAGGATTTTGTTAATTTAATGGCAGCCCAGACAAATTTATACGCCCGGCAATTTTTAGCCCAAAACCCCACGTCATCATTTGCTAGGTGGACCCCCATAGAGGCAGCGGAGATTATTAAATTTTGGGGCCTTGTCCTACATATGGGCCTAGTAAAAAAGCCAGCGATTAGGCAATACTGGAGTGCGGACAGTTTATACAGCACCCCATTATACCGCATGGCAATGACCCGGGCACGTTTTGAAATAATTCTGACATTTTTGTATTATAAGGATAATGCACAGTGCCCGCCCCGTGATGACCCCACATACGACCGCCTATTCAAGATCAGGCCAATGATTGATTATTTCTGCACCAAATTTCAGGAAGTGTACACCCCCGAAAAGAACATAGCAATAGACGAGTCCTTTTTACATTTTAAGGGGAGACTAAATTTCCGCCAATACCTGCCAAGCAAGAGGGCGAGGTATGGAATTAAAATGTAGAAGCTGTGCGGGAGCAGCTCAGTGTGCACCTACAGGTTTAGGGTTTATGAAGGGAAGGACGCCAGGATAGAACCCCCAGAATGCCCCCCTGTCCTGGGGGTTAGTGGGAAAATAGTGTGGGACTTGGTGCACCCACTGCTGGACCAGGGTTACCCCCTTTACGTGGATAACTTCTATACCAGCGTCCCACTATTTAACTGCCTCTCCACCAGAAGTCCTGCAGCATGCGGCACCGTGCGCAAAAACCAGAGAGGCCTCTCTAAAAATCTGATTGGGCAACCCCTAAGAGAAGGAGAAAGCAGGTCGCTAAATAGCGAGAACATGTTGCTGGACAAGTATAAGGACAAGAGGGACGTCCTTATGTTGACCACAATGCACGGTAGCGGCAGAACCCCTGTCCCTGTCCAAGGTACCACCACAATGACCCCCAAGCCAGACTGCATCCTCGGCTACAATAAGTACATGGGAGGGGGTGATCTTTCTGATCAAGTACTGAAGCCGTACAGTGCCATGCGGAAAACACAGGGACATTCCTTAATTTTCAAGAGGTGCTGATCAAGGCCCTTGTATTTGGGGACCAGGAAGGGGAGAGCCCCAGTACTTCTAGAAGCGATGGTCCACGTATTGTACCAGGGCAACACTTTCCTGGAGGAATCCCCTCCACTGGTAAAAAGGGAAGGAGACAAAAAAGGTGCAAAGTGTGTTACAAAAGGGGGAGAAGACGAGACACAACTTATCATTGTGAAACCTGCCCCGACATATCTGGCCTGTGCATAAAGGAGTGCTTCAAAGTTTATCACACATCCATGGATTTTTAAATGACACATTTTTTTTTAAATGCTCACTATACCCCTAGATAAATTCCTTGAGGGGTGTAGTTTCCCAAATGGAGTAACTTTTGGGGGGTTTCAACTGTTTTGGCCACTCAGGGGCTTTGCAAATGTGACATGGCCTCTGCAAACCATTCCAGCTAAATTTGAACTCCAAATGGCGCTCTTTCCTTTCTGAGCCCTGCCGTGTGTTCAAACAGCCGTTTATGACCACACGTGGGGTATTGTTTTACTCGGGAGGAACTGCTCTACAAATGTTGGGGTGCTTTTTCTCCTTTAGTCATGTGGGAATGAAAACAAATTAGCTAAACCTACATTTTCTTTGCAAACATATAGATTTTCATTTTCACCACCTAATTCCAATAATTTATGCAAAAAACCTGTGGCGTCAAAATGCTCACTATACCCCTAGATCATTTCCTTATGGGGTGTAGTTTCCAAAATGGGGTCACTTGTGGGGGTTTCCACTGCTTTTTCTCCTCAGGGGCTTTGCAAATCCGACGTGGCCTTCGCAAACCATTCCTGCTAAATTTGAGCTCCAAAAGCCAAATGGCGCTCTTTCCCTTCTAAGCCCTGCCGTGTGTCCAAACAGCCGTTTATGACCACATGTGGGGTATTGTTTTAGGCCCCATGCACACGAGCATATTTTTTTCCTCCCGTAATTACTGGCGTAAATACGGGTCCTTTGTCCACTGCAGCCTGTGATTGGCCTGTGATTGGCTGCAGCGGTCACATGGGATGAAACGTCATCCCGGGAGGCCGGAATGGAGGAAGAAGCAGGGAGTTCTGGGTAAGTTAACTTTTAATACTATTAACCCAAGCGGTAGTCACTGTCCCGGGTGCTGAAAGAGTTACTGCCGATCAGTTAATTTTTTCAACACCCTGGACAGTGACTATCCCCTGATGTCGCCTAGCAACGCTCCCGTAATTACGGGTGCACACACGTAGCCACCCGTAATTACGGGAGCCCCATAGTCTTCTATGGGCCTGCCGGTGTCGTAATTACGGCCTGAAATAGGACATGTTCCATATTTTTAAACGGCATGGACACCTTCCCGTAAACAAACGGGAAGGTACCCATGGCCAATAGAAGTCTATGGGCCCGTAATTACCGCCTGTAATTACGGGCGTTTTTACGTTCGTGTGCATGGGGCCTTACTCAAGAGAAACTGCTCTACAAATGTTGGGGTGCTTTTTCTCCTTTAGTCCTTGTGATAATGAAAACAAATGAGCTAAACCTACATTTTCTTTGCAAACATGTAGATTTTAATTTTCACGGCCTAATTCCAATAATTTCTGCAAAAAAACCTGTGGGTTCAAAATGCTCACTATACCCCTAGATAATACATAGATAAAAAGAAATATATATATATTTAAGAAAAAAAAAATTGTGTGTTTTCCCTCCCTGATAGCCTGCCAGGAGAGGGAGAAGTTAGGGGTGGGAGGGGTGGCGTCGGTGCCGCGAGTGGCGTGGGGGAGAGGTGCCGCGAGAGGGGTGGTCAGTCCCGCGAGGGGGGGTGACGGGGGAGCGGTGCCGCGAGAGGGGGGGGATGGGGGTTCCATGGGAATGGAAAAGCCTGAGCGGAAGGGGGGCGCCAAAGAGCAGCCCCATCAAAACAGCTGATCCCTGTATGCTGGGTGGCTGTAGTAGCGATCATCTGTTTTGATACAGCTGCTCTGCGGCGCCCCCTCCTTCAGCCTGGCCTTGTAGGTTTGGCCCCCCTGTAAATAGTGCCATACAGCCCCCCCTGTAGACAGTGCTATGCAGCCCCCTCCTTTAGACAGTGCCATATAGCCCCCGGGGTAAGACGCCTCATGCAGATGCTCTCCTCTTCCTCCCCAGCAGCACAGTGCTCCGGGGTAAGACGCCTCATGCAGCTGCTCTCCTCTTCCTCTCCAGCCGCACAGTGCTCCGGGGTAAGACGCCTCATGCAGCTGCTCTCCTCTTCCTCCCCAGCCGCACAGTGCTCCGGGGTAAGACGCCTCATGCAGCTGCTCTCCTCTTCCTCCCCGGCCGCACAGTGCTCCGGGGTAAGACGCCTCATGCAGCTGCTCTCCTCTTCCTCCCCAGCAGCACAGTGCTCCGGGGTAAGACGCCTCATGCAGCTGCTCTCCTCTTCCTCCCCAGCCGCACAGTGCTCCGTGGTAAGACGCCTCATGCAGCTGCTCTCCTCTTCCTCCCCAGCCGCACAGTGCTCCGGGGTAAGACACCTCATGCAGCTGCTCTCTTCCTCCCCAGCCGCACAGTGATCCGGGGTAAGACGCCTCATGAAGCTGCTCTCCTCTTCCTCCCCAGCCACACAGTGCTCCAGGGTAAGACTCCTCATGCAGCTGCTCTCCTCTTCCTACCCAGCAGCACAGTGCTCCGGGGTAAGACACCTCATGCAGCTGCTCTCCTCTTCCTCCCCAGCAGCACAGTGCTCCAGGGTAAGACGCCTCATGCAGCTGCTCTCCTCTTCCTCCCCGGCCGCACAGTGCTCCGGGGTAAGACTCCTCATGCAGCTGCTCTCCTCTTCCTCCCCAGCCGCACAGTGCTCCGGGGTAAGACGCCTTATGCAGCTGCTCTCCTCTTCCTCCCCAGCCGCACAGTTCTCCGGGGTAAGACGCCTCGTGCAGCTGCTCTCCACTTCCTCCCCAGCCGCACAGTGCTCCGGGGTAAGACGCCTCATGCAGCTGCTCGGGGGCCGCTCTGACATTGCTTCATGCTCTAATCAGCTGCTAGAGACGGAGATAAGAGCTTCTTTTACTGAGCAGAAGCTGTGATTGGTAGAAGGGCCTGTCAGCTGACAAGTGCTCCACCAATCAGCAAAAGGGAAGCTCTGACCTCACACTGACCATTGCAGGACATGGAGGGGGAGGGCTCTCTGGCTGCATCAGCGTATGTGGAGGGGGAGTCAACCTGATAACATCCACTGCTTCCTGTCAATGAATGAAAAACACCAGCAGCAGGAGGATGTAGGACCCTGCCCTATCTGCATCCTGGAGACACTGGGACAATCTGCTGCACATCTGTGGGCTGGTGAATGTCTGATGCAGGGTCATGTGTTGTGGGGGAAGGTAGGGGGACATTGTTTCAGATGCTCTGCACTTTATTGGGGGGGGGAGGGATGAGAGGATACTGTGTGCTGGGGACTATATAGGCTTTGTGTGACATGGGAGTTGTATGTGGGGGTGGTATTAGGCCTGTACACTGTAAGAGGGGGATTATAGGCCCATGTTTGTGGGGGTAAGGGTATGATCATACATTGTATGTTATTTTACAAGAGCACCCCCCCCCCCCCACTCGATCGATGGCCTATGCCATTACTTTATGATTGATGGGGATCCAGCCTCTGGGTCCCCGACCAGAGAATGAAGGGGCCGCAGTGCTGATATAACCCTGTGTCCCCTTTACTGTGTTTCCCTGCGCACCAGCACCCCAGCTGCCCGGCGGTGCAAGGAGCTGCAGCACGACCCCATTCACAGCATCACCCCAGCTGCCCGGCGGTGCAAGGAGCTGCAGCACGACCCCGTTCACAGCATCACCCCAGCTGCCCAGCGGTGCAAGAAGCTGCAGCACGACCCCATTCACAGCAGCACCCCAGCTGCCCGGCGGTGCAAGGAGCTGCAACATGACCCCATTCACAGCAGCATCCCAGCAGCCCGGCGGTGCAAGGAGCTGCAGCACGACCCCGTTCACAGCATCCCCCCAGCTGCCCGGCGGTGCAAGGAGCTGCAGCACGACCCCATTCACAGCAGCACCCCAGCTGCCCGGCAGTGCAAGGAGCTGCAGCACGACCCCGTTCACAGCATCACCCCAGCTGCCCGGCGGTGCAAGGAGCTGCAACATGACCCCATTCACAGCAGCACCCCAGCTGCCCGGCGGTGCAAGGAGCTACAGCACAACCCCATATCTGTATGGCGTTATCTACAGAGGGTGCTGGATGGCGATATCTACAGAGGGGGCTGTATGGCGTTATCTACAGGGGGGGGCTGGATGGCGTTATGTACAGAGGGTGCTGTATGGCGTTATCTACAGAGGGGGCTGTATGGCGCTATCTACAGAGGGGGCTGTATGGCGCTATCTGCAGGGGAGGCTGTATGGCGCTATCTACAGAAGGGGGTGTATGGCGTTATCTACAAAGGGGGCTGTATGGCAATATCTACAGAGGGGGATGTATGGCACTATCTACAGAGGGGGCTGTATGGCGCTATCTACAGAGGGGGCTGTATGGCGCTATCTACAGAGGGGGCTGTATGGCGTTATCTACAGAGGGGGCTGTATGGCGCTATCTACAGGGGGGACTGTATGGCGGTATCTGCAGGGGGGCTGTATGGCGCTATCTACAGGGGGGGCTGTATGGCGTTATCTACAGAGGGGGCTGTATCGCGCTATCTACAGGGGGGTGTACGGCGCTATCTACAGAGGGGGCTGTATTGCACTATCTACAGGGGGGGTGTATGGCGCTATCTACAGAGGGGGCTGTATTGCACTATCTACAGGGGGGGCTGTGTGGCGTTATCTACAGAGGGGGCTGTATGGCGTTCTCTACAGATGGGACTATATGGCGCTAACGCCATACAGCCCCCCCCCCTGTAGGGAAAACCATACAGCACCCCCCTGTAGGGAACGCCACACAGCCCCCCCCTGTAGGGAACACCATACAGCCACCCCTGTAGGGAACGCCATAAGCCACCCCCTGTAGGGAACGCCATACAGCCCCCTCCCTGTAGGGAATGCCATACAGACCCCCCCTGTAGATAGCGCCATACAGCCCCCTCTGTAGATAACGCCATACAGCCCCCCCTGTAGGGAACGCCATACAGCCCCCCCTGTAGGGAACGCCATACAGCCCCCCCTGTAGGGAACGCCATACAGCCCCCCCCTGTTGGGAACGCCATACAGCGTCCCCAACCCCCCAAAAAAAGTGACCTACAGTGTGTCCTACAAAAGATATGTATCCGCTATCCACAGGATAGGGGATACATGTGTGATCGCTGGCAGCGATAGGGAGAACGGGGGACTGGAAGTCCCCTGAAGTTCTCCATGACTAACCTCTGACTGCGCAGCTCAATAAAAATGAAAGGAGCGCTGGTCACGCATGCGCACAAGCGCGAACGGCGCTCCATTCATTTCTACGGAGCTGCCGACACAGACCCCGGAAGTCCGAGGTTTGTAAAGGAGAACTTCAGGGGACTTTCAGTCCCCCGTTCTCCCTATCGCTGCCAGCGATCACACATGTATCCCCTGTCCTGTGGATATCCTGTGGCTAGGAGATACATGTCTTTTGTTTAATGGCAGAGCGGGGAGATACCTCCCTGCTCTGCCGTAGTGTTTAGTGGCGCCGCGCTGTAGCAGCCATAGCGGCTGATAGTGGAGCCTCCGGCCATGGTGGCGGCCCGTGCCGGCGGGCGACACGGGCCCCCTCATGCCGCGGGCCCCGCAGCAGCCGCTACGGCTGCTATAGTGGTAGCTACGCCACTGGCCCTGAGGTTCTGCCTCCGATATTTGTCCACTGTATAAACTCCCAGTAATAAGTTATCACCCCACTGAACCCCCGGAATGACCAGACACAAGTTTCACTACAGATCTTGAGGGGAGTGGTGTGTGTGGTGCATGGGATGTGTAGTAAGAAATAATAAATGAATAGTGTGTGTGCAAGTGTAATACTATGAGTGAAATATAGGGGGCAGTAATGAGTAAAGTGCCTCAATAGAAATAAAATGGATAATGGGGTGCAAGTGTGTGAAACATGGAGGGATAGTGTGTACGTCATGAGGCACAACGTGTATAGCCAGGTAGAAGCCTATTTGTGACGCCTTGATAGTTCATAGAGCGGGCTACCCTGCTTGCTATGCCAAACAACAACACACCATGCTCTCCCAGCATCAAAGACCCGGCTGTGTCCAAGAGAAGCGAATATATGTAGTAATGAAAAATACCTGGGGTATTAGTAATCATTAGTATGACCTTTTTCGGTGTTTTTGTATATGTCTGTTTTGTCTGTGCATCAGGAACATTCAGTTCCAGTTAGGGACTCGCAAGTCTGGGGATCCTTGTCGTGGATTGCGAGCTTGCGTCCTTTTGGCCAGAATGATCACTAATACCCCAGGTATTTTTCATTATTACGTATATTCGCTTCTCTTGGACACAGCCGGGTCTTTGATGCTGGGAGAGCATGGTGGGTTGTTGTTTGGCATAGCATGCAGGGTAGCCCGCTCTATGAACTATCAAGGCGTCACAAATAGGCTTCTACCTGGCTATACACGTTGTGCCTCATGACGTACACACTATCCCTCCATGTTTCACTCACTTGCACCCCATTATCCACTTATTTCTATTGAGGCACTTCTCATTACTGCCCCCTATACTTCACTTATAGTATTACACTTGCACACACACTATTCATTTATTATTTCTTACTACACATCCCATGCACCACACACCACTCCCCTCAAGACTAGTGGGAGTGGCTATTTTTATTTAAAGCACCTGCTCACTCTCCTTCATCAGCTTTTTCTGACCTGGCTGTGTCCATTTGTAAGTATGGCCTTTTTCTGTGTTTACAAGTTTCACTACAGGCTGGAATAACGGCTGGAACTTCTGCTTTCCTCTTTTATACAAAATAATTGTTCTGGGTTTTACTGTTTTTTTTCTCATTTTCACCCATGTAAATGGGATTTGGCAAAGGCAAAGGGGTAACTGGTTTGGCAGGAGTGTTTTTTGTTGTTTTGGCTGACAACCATACACCTGACCCTACAGACGTGGCTGACAACCATGCACCTGGACCCTACAGACGTGGCTGACAACCATGCACCTGGACCCTCCAGACGTGGCTGACAACCAAGCACCAGGACCCTACAGACCAGGCTGACAACCCTGCACCTGGACCCTACAGACGTGGCTGACAATCATGCACCTGAACCCTACAGACGTGGCTGACAACCATGCACCTGGACCCTACAGACGTGATATCACTCATGCACCTGGACCCTACAGATATGGCTGACAACCATGCACCTGGACCCTACAGACGTGACTGACAACCATGCACCTGGACTCTACAGACGTGGCTGACAACCATGCACCTGGACCCTACAGACGTGGCTGACAACCATGCACCTGGACCCTACAGACGTGGCTGACAACCATGCACCTGGACTCTACAGACGTGGCTGACAACCATGCACCTGGACCCTCCAGAAGTGGCTGACAACCATGCACCTGGACCCTACAGACGTGGCTGAAACCATGCACCTGGACTCTACAGATGTGGCTGACAACCATGCACCTGGACCCTACAGACGTGGCTGTCAACCATGCACCTGGACCCTACAGACATGGCTGACAACCATGCACCTGGACCCTACAGACGTGGCTGACAACCCTGCACCTGGACCCTACAGACGTGGCTGACAATCATGCACCTGAACCCTACAGACGTGGCTGACAACCATGCACCTGGACCCTACAGACGTGATATCACTCATGCACCTGAACCCTACAGATGTGGCTGACAACCATGCACCTGGACCCTACAGACGTGGCTGTCAACCATGCACCTGGACCCTACAGACATGGCTGACAACCATGCACATGTACCCTACAGACGTGGCTGACAACCATGCACCTGGACCCTACAGACCCGGCTGACAATCATGCACCTGGACCCTACAGACGTGGCTGACAACCATGCACCTGGACCCTACAGATGTGGCTGACAATCATGCACCTGAACCCTACAGACGTGGCTGACAACCATGCACCTGGACCCTACAGACGCGGCTGACAACCATGCACCTGGACCCTACAGACGTGATATCACTCATGCACCTGGACTCTACAGACGCGGCTGACAACCATGCACCTGGACCCTACAGACGCGGCTGACAACCATACACCTGGACCCTACAAATGTGGCTGACAACCATGCACCTGGACCTTACAGACGTGGCTGACAACCATGCACCTGGACCCTACAGACGCAGCTGACAACCATGCACCTGGACCCTACAGACGCGGCTGACAACCATGCACCTGGACCCTACAGACGCGGCTGACAACCATGCACCTGGACCCTACAAATGTGGCTGACAACCATGCACCTTGACCTTACAGACGTGGCTGACAACCATGCACCTGGACCCTACAGACGCAGCTGACAACCATGCACCTGGACCCTACAGACGCGGCTGACAACCATGCACCTGGACCCTACAGACGCGGCTGACAACCATGCACCTGGACCCTACAGACGCGGCTGACAACCATGCACCTGGACTCTACAGACGTGGCTGACAACCATGCACCTGGACCCTACAGACGTGATATCACTCATGCACCTGGACCCTACAAACGTGGCTGACAACCATGCACCTGGACCTTACAGAGGTGGCTGACAACCATGCACCTGGACCCTACAGATGTGGCTGACAACCATTTACCTGGACCCTACAGACGTGGCTGACAACCATGCACATGGGCCCTACAGACGTGGCTGACAAACATGCACCTGGACCCTACAGACGTGGCTGACAAACATGCACCTGGACCCTACAGACGTGGCTGACAACCATGCAGCTGGACCCTACAGACGTGATATCACTCATGCAGCCTTATTCATTTACTATTATAATAGGCAGCAGAAGAGATTAAAGGGTTTGTCTCACCTATTTAGCATTATGGATATCATATGCCTTGATGCCACTCTATGACCCAAAAGAGAGACACGCTCTGGCAGGCTGAGCCGCCCATGTATAATTCATTCAAGAACATTCATTTTCATTTTCAGGTTCATCTCTCGGCCAGAGTGGAGAGCGGTTACAAAGAACATCTCTCTCTTTTTGGTGGACCTGTCTTGTATTACGCAGACACCATATTGCTATGAATGGACACTGTGTAATGCCTAATTTCTCCTGCGGTGGTGCTGCAAGGAAATTGAACACTTACTGCCAGGTTTCCCTACTGATCACAGCTGATCGCTGGGGGTCCCTTCAGGGGGACACTTTGTAATCAGCTTAATGTCAAGGGACCCTTTCTAAAATGTAGTGATTGTCTGGAGAACCCCCGAAAAAAGTAAAGAATCCCTTGAAGCCAAGCCATATACATCAGATAACCGAAAAGTTCTGAATTTATATTTTTAGGTTTCCATTACCTGGAAAAACTGTGCGACAACCAATATGCTGCTATTTCAGTTAACATTGGGGTTCTCACTGTCCGGTTTTCCCAGTCTCCAGAGCAGCAAATTTGCCCTTTTAGGCCAAAATGGCCACCATTCGGCTGCCAAACCAGAAACAGACTGAATGAGCAGCCGAACAACCTCACAGCACGAGGACCGTTTACTGACTTTACTGCTGTTTTTTCTTTTCTAATTTGCACAAAGTCTTTGTAATGCAGTAACACAAAATAACTTTTTGTATTTTTTGCAGGACAAACTTGAGAAGTCCAAAGCCATACAGTGGAATGAAGCGGCCCGGGTGACAACCAGCTCTACCGGATCATAACTGCCAGGGCCACCATCAGGAATGTCTGGGCCCCATACAGCCAAGATGTCTGCCCCCCCTCCATTACCGGGGGTGTGATACAGAAAGTGTGGCGCTCACGTTTGTACGTTATACACATTAACTGGTTTTGGTGCTGATGTCAATTACAGTGAAGGAAACCACGGAGCCGGCAGTGACCGGTTAATGCTCCGGATTTCGATCTACACTGTATTCCAAATTATTACGCAAATGTTATTTTTCACTGATTTTCCTAAATAGTCGATGCAAATGACAGTCAGTATAATCTTCAAGCATCAGCCGTTGGAGTATAATGCTAATTTTATTGAACAAATATCCTAATGATAACTGAATTTTTTGTTTCACATTATTATGCACAACAGAGATCAAAACATTTTAAAAGTTGTAAAGAGACTAAAATGGTCATTTGTTGAATTTGCAGCATCAGGAGGTCATATTTATAGAAATCAAAAGCTCTTTCAATAAAAAAAACTTAACAGGCCAAGTTACATGGTTACATAGGACCCCTTCTCTGATATCACCTTCACAATTCTTGCATCCATTGAATTTGTGAGTATTTGGACAGTTTCTGCTTGAATATCTTTGCAGGATGTCAGAATCGCCTCCCAGAGCTTCTGTTTTAATGTGAACTGCCTCCCACCCTCATAGATATTTTGCTTGAGGATGCTCCAAAGGTTCTCAATAGGGTTGAGGTCAGGGGAACATGGGGGCGACACAATAAGTTTCTCTCCTTTTATGCCCATAGCAGCCAATGACACAGAGGTATTCTTTGCAGCATGAGATGGTGCATGTTCATGCATGAAGATAATTTTGCTACGGAAGGCACGGTTCTTCTTTTTGTACCACAGAAGAAAGTGGTCAGTCATAAACTCTACGTACTTTGCAGAGGTCATTTTCACACCGTCAGGGACCCTAAACGGGCCTACCAGCTCTCTCCCCATGATTCCAGCCCAAAACATGACTCCGCCACCTCCTTGCTGACGTTGCAGCCTTGTTCGGACATGGTGGCCATTCACCAACCATCCACTACTCCATCCATCTGGACCATCCAGGGTTGCAGGGCACTCGTCAGTAAACAACACGGTTTGAAAATTAGTCTTCATGTATTTCTGAGCCCACTGCAACGGTTTCTGCTTGTGAGCATTGTTTAGGGGTGGCCGAATAATAGCTTTATGCACACTTGCAAACCTCTGGAGGATCCTACACCTTGAGGTTCGCGGGACTCCAGAGGCACCAGCGGCTTCAAATACCTGTTTGCTGCTTTGCAATGGCATTTTAGCAGCTGCTCTCCTAATCCTATTCATTTGTCTGGCAGAAACCTTCCTCATTATGCCTTTATCTGAACAAACCCGTCTGTGCTCTGAATCAGCCACAAATCTTTTTACAGTACGATGATCAAGCTTAAGTTTTCTTGAAATATCCAATGTTTTCATTCCTTGTCCACGGTATTGCACTATTTCACGCTTTTCGGCAGCAGAGAGATCCTTTTTCTTTCCCATATTGCTTGAAACCTGTGGCCTGCTTAATAATGTGGAACATCCTTCTTAAGTAGTTTTCCTTTGATTGGGCACACCTGGCAAACTAATTATCACAGGTGTCTGAGATTGATTACAATGATCCAAAGAGCCCTAAGGCCTCATTCACACGGCAGGGTTTCCCGGCCGGGTGCCGGCCGTTCATAAATCGGCCGGCACCCGGCTGCATTAGGAATAATAGACCCCTAATGGGGCTATTCACACGGCCGATTTTTTGACGGCCGGCAAAACCGCCCGTCAAAAAATAGAACATGCTCTATTTTCGCCCGGGTACCCGGCCGCCCGGCTCCCATAGAAGTCTATGGGGCCGGGTAATACCCGGCCATCACCGGGATGTGTCCCGAGTGACGGCCGGGTTTTCCGGCTCTTGCGCTCTATCTCCTCCTCCTCACAGCGCAGAGTGCATGTGAGGAGGAGGAGTTGACGCCATTCTGACGAATGGCATCGCTGTACACGGTGTGGCAGGGCCGGGGTGTACAGCAGGTGGAGGGAGCGCTGCGCTGGCTCCCTTCTCCTGCTTGTTAAAAGCGCCCTGGCCCGGCGACATCTTTGATGGCGCCGCTAGCAGCTGCAGCAGCTGCTGCTGCTGCTACTACTGTAGCGACGCCACTATAGCAGAGCGGGGAGGTATCTCCCCGCTCTGCTATGTGCTAGCCGCACTTTAGCTCCTTGAAGGAGCGGAATCCCCGTGTGTTCGGGGATTCCGCTCCTGGACAGAGCGCTTGATGTCTCTGTCCATATCTGGGCAGTGACATCAGGGGAAACTCCTGAAGCGGAATCCCCGAACACATGGGGATTCCCCTTCAGGAGTTGCCGATGATGTCACTGTCCGGATCTGCCCGGCCCGGCACGGATGCTTAACTTTATGCAAACCGGCCGGGCAGAATGGCCGATTTTACCGGCCGGCACTCGGACGCGACCCGGTCGTGTGAATCCCGCCTAACACACAAGACCATCCATGAGTTTCATTGAAAAACTAATAATTAAATGTTTATGACACTTAAATCCAATGTGCATAATAATTTGGAACACGGTGTACACACACACACACACACACACACACACATACACACACATACACACACACACACACACACATTTTTTATGGGGCATATATGTTGAGGCTATTGCCCCTGTTGTTTTAAGACCTTAACTACGCCCCTGGGACTCGTGGCAGACGGCTTAGTGGCACTTTCTCTGAGGTTGTTGGCTGTTCCTAAGGTTATCATTTGACTCGCAAGTCATAGGCGCTCCTTCTTGTCGGCTTTCACTTCTTCCCATGGCAGACGGCTTAGCCTTATGAACAGCCAACAACGTCAGAGAAGCTGCTCCTAACCTGATTATCAGGATTGTCCCTTAGCTGCTACGTGAGATCACGCTCACTTTTAGGGCCAGTTCACACGCTGCGTAAATACGGCGGACTTTCCACAACTGATTTCTTTGCAAAAAATCCGCAACAAATACAGCAGCAGCAAAGTGGATGAGGTAAAACAAATCTCATCCACACGCTGTGTAAATACTGAGTAGAAAAATACGCTCAAATTCACCTGCGATGCGGAATTTCATTTCGCAGCATGTCAATTGTCTTTACGTAAACACTGATTATATGTTGCGGGATTTCCCCATTGAATTCAAAGGGGATGTAAATCACGCATCAAATAGCAGTTCCGTTTTTTTGTGGCGCATTCGCAGCGATCCCAAACGTATCTAGGAGTCTGTGTTTTATCCTCCAGCGATCAGTGGCGGATTAAGTAAACCATGGGCCCTGGGCTGTTCCTCAAGCTTGGGCCCCCTTCTCCACCACCGCCCTGCCACACCATGTCTATATTAAACACCACCTTTCTGTGTGAGCATTGACAAATGAGTGTTACGATTCCCCTTGTCAAAGGGCTGTGTCCCTACACACTGACAGTCTCCAACCATCGCTGACATTATCACACTGTGTGGGACACTTCCTCCTGACAAGGGGAATGGTAACACGCATTTGTCTATTAGTCCTGGGTACACAAAGACTTTATGTGGAATACAAGGATTTCCGATAACAGGCATGTCAGGAGAGGGGACAGATAAATGCAATGACTCACAGGAGATGTCTTCACTGATGGGTCGTTCTCTTTTCTTCTCCATCTGACACAGACCGTTATGGCGACTTCTCCTGATGATTGCAGAGTTTCCTGATGAGAAATCTTTTCCCCTCGATTCTGTAGCCATTTTCAGCATCTATAGCAACATAAAAATTCAGAAATAAACACCATAAATTGTCTTATACCCCAGACCCCTAAGCAAATTAAGACCCAGGCCCATACATTAACTCAAACCAATAAATTCAGTCCCCAAGAGGTAACTAAACTTTTAAAAAACATTTGGCGTGTCATAGTGAGAGTGATATGTCAGAAGTTTTGATTGATGGGGGTCCCAGCATTGAGACCACCACCGATCACTAAAACAAAGCAGCAGGAGTGCCCGGGTGAGCGCTGTTCCACTTCATTTCTGATTGTCTTTCCTCGGCGCGGTGTACGGACTCATAGACTTTCTGTTGTGCCCGTACACCGCATGCTCGGCTATCAGAGGAAAGACGATCAGAAACAAAGTGGCACATCACTCACCTGAGCGCTTTGTTTCAGCGATTGGTGGGGTCTCAGTGCCCGGACCCCCACCGATTAGAACATTTGACATGTCACTATGACATGTAATTTTTTTTAAAAAGTTTCATTAGTTACCCTTTAAGCAGTCAGACACCCCTCCCCAGTGCATCTGACTGACTGCTGAGTGCCCTATGGGAGGGTCTAAGCGTCTGACACTTAGGGCAGATTTACACGAGCATGTGCGTTTTGCGCACGCAAAAAATACGCCGTTTTGCGCGCGCAAAAGACACTTAACAGCTCCGTGTGTCATCACCATATGATGCGCGGCTGCGTGCCTTTCGCGCAGCCGCCATCATTATGACACTCTGTTTGTATGTTTGTAGCACCTGGTGCTTTTCTGTTTGCAATCACAGTTTTACTGCTGTTGAGCAAATCACGCACGTCCCACGGAGGTGCCTCCGTGTGGCATGCGTGATTTTCACACACCCATTGACTTCAATGGGTGCGTGATGCGCAAAAAACGCAGAAATATAGGACATGTCAGTTTTACGCAGCGGACTCAAGCTGCGCAAAAATCACTGACAGTCTGCACTGCCCCATAGACTAGCATAGGTCCGTGCGACGCGCGTGAAAAGCACGCGCGTTGCACGGACGTATTACACGTTCGTGTAAATCCGCCCTTATGGCTCTTGGGGGGGGAAGGAGTTATTCCCCTATAGAACCCTGAACAGTCAATCAAACGCTCTGCCCCCCCCCCCCTGCAGTATAAAAACTACTGAGGGCTCCATGGGGGAGATTATACTGCAGGGGGGGGGGGGGGGGTTCTGAGCATCTGACTTACTGCAGAGGGCTCTATGGGTGGGAAATTATTTCACACACAAAAAATGTGAGATTAAACACCCTATATACAATTCACACTAACACCACACACTATATATTCAAACCACACACACTACACGCACACACTATATAGACTTACATTATAGACACTATAAACACAGCACACACTATATAGACTTACATTATAGACACTATATACCCAGCACACACTACATAGACTTACATTATAGACACTATATACACAGCACACACTACATAGACTTACATTATAGACACTATATACACAGCACACACTACATAGACTTACATTATAGACACTATATACACAGCACACACTACATAGACTTACATTATAGACACTATATACACAGCACACACTACATAGACTTACATTATAGACACTATATACACATCACACACTATATACACAGCACACACTACATAGACTTACATTATAGACACTATATACACAGCACACACTACATAGACTTACATTATAGACACTATATACACAGCACACACTATATAGACTTACATTATGACACACACACACACACTACATAGACTTACATTATAGACACTATATACACAGCACACACTATATAGACTTACATTATAGACACTATATACACAGCACACACTACATAGACTTACATTATAGACACTATATACACAGCACACACTATATAGACTTACATTATAGACACTATATACACAGCACACACTACATAGACTTACATTATAGACACTATATACACAGCACACACTATATAGACTTACATTATAGACACTATATACACAGCACACACTACATAGACTTACATTATATACACTATATACACAGAACACACTACATAGACTTACATTATAGACACTATATACACAGCACACACTATATAGACTTACATTATAGACACTATATACACAGCACACACTACATAGACTTACATTATAGACACTATATACACAGCACACACTATATAGACTTACATTATAGACACTATATACACAGCACACACTACATAGACTTACATTATAGACACTATATACACAGCACACACTATATACACAGCACACAGTATATAGACTTACATTATGACAAACACACACATAAACACACACACTACATAGACTTACATTATAGACACTATATACACAGCACACACTACATAGACTTACATTATACACTATATACACAGCACACACTACATAGACTTACATTATAGACACTATATACACAGCACACACTACATAGACTTACATTATAGACACTATATACACAGCACACACTATATAGACTTACATTATAGACACTATATACACAGCACACACTACGTAGACTTACATTATAGACACTATATACACAGCACACACTATATAAACAGCACACACTATATAGACTTACATTATAGACACTATATACACAGCACACACTATATAGACACTATATACACAGTACACACTATATAGACACTATATACACAGCACACACTATAGACTTACATTATAGACACTATATACACAGCACACACTATATAGACTTACATTATAGACACTATATACACAGCACACACTATATAGACTTACATTATAGACACTATATACACAGCACACACTATATAGACTTACATTATAGACACTATATACACAGCACACACTATATAGACTTACATTATAGACACTATATACACAGCACACACTACATAGACTTACATTATAGACACTATATACACAGCACACACTATATAGACTTACATTATAGACACAGCACACACTACATAGACTTACATTATAGACACTATATACACAGCACACACTACATAGACTTACATTATAGACACTATATACACAGCACACACTATATAGACTTACATTATAGACACTATATACACAGCACACACTATATAGACTTACATTATAGACACTATATACACAGCACACACTACATAGACTTACATTATAGACACTATATACACAGCACACACTATATACACAGCACACACTATATAGACTTACATTATAGACACTATATACACAGCACACACTATATACACAGCACACACTACATAGACTTACATTATAGACACTATATACACAGCACACACTATATAGAATTACATTATAGACACTATATACACAGGACACACTACATAGACTTACATTATAGACACTATATACACAGCACACACTACATAGACTTACATTATAGACACTATATACACAGCACACACTATATACACAGCACACACTATATAGACTTACATTATAGACACTATATACACAGCACACACTACATAGACTTACATCATAGACAATATATACACAGCACACACTATATAGACTTACATTATAGACACTATATACACAGCACACACTATATAGACTTACATTATAGACACTATATACACAGCACACACTACATAGACTTACATTATAGACACTATATACACAGCACACACTACATAGACTTACATTATAGACACTATATACACAGCACACACTACATAGACTTACATTATAGACACTATATACACAGCACACACTATATATACTTACATTATAGACACTATATACACAGCACACACTATATACACAGCACACACTACATAGACTTACATTATAGACACTATATACACAGCACACACGATATACACAGCACACACTATATAGACTTACATTATAGACACTATATACACAGCACACACTACATAGACTTACATTATAGACACTATATACACAGCACACACTATATACACAGCACACACTATATACACTATATACACAGCACACACTATATACACAGCACACACTACATAGACTTACATTATAGACACTATATACACAGCACACACTACATAGACTTACATTATAGACACTATATACACAGCACACACTATATACACAGCACACACTACATAGACTTACATTATAGACACTATATACACAGCACACACTATATACACAGCACACACTACATAGACTTACATTATAGACACTATATACACAGCACACACTATATAGACTTACATTATAGACACTATATACACAGCACACACTATATACACAGCACACACTATATAGACTTACATTATAGACACTATATACACAGCACACACTATATACACAGCACACACTATATAGACTTACATTATAGATACTATATACACAGCACACACTATATAGACATACATTATAGACACTATAGACACAGCACACACTATATGGACTTACATTATAGACACTATATACAAAGCACACACTATATAGACTTACATTATAGACACTATATACACAGCACACACTATATAGACTTACATTATAGGCACTATATACACAGCACACACTATATACACAGAACACACTATATAGACTTACATTATAGACACTATATGCACAGCACACACTACATAGACTTACATTATAGACACTATATACACAGCACACACTATATACACAGCACACACTACATAGACTTACATTATAGACACTATATACACAGCACACACTATATAGAATTACATTATAGACACTATATACACAGGACACACTACATAGACTTACATTATAGACGCTATATACACAGCACACACTACATAGACTTACATTATAGACACTATATACACAGCACACACTATATACACAGCACACACTATATAGACTTACATTATAGACACTATATACACAGCACACACTACATAGACTTACATCATAGACACTATATACACAGCACACACTATATATACTTACATTATAGACACTATATACACAGCAAACACTATATAGACTTACATTATAGACACTATATACACAGCACACACTACATAGACTTACATTATAGACACTATATACACAGCACACACTACATAGACTTACATTATAGACACTATATACACAGCACACACTATATATACTTACATTATAGACACTATATACACAGCACACACTACATAGACTTACATTATAGACACTATATACACAGCACACACGATATACACAGCACACACTATATAGACTTACATTATAGACACTATATACACAGCACACACTACATAGACTTACATTATAGACACTATATACACAGCACACACTATATACACTCTATACACAGCACACACTATATACACAGCACACACTACATAGACTTACATTATATACACTATATACACAGCACACACTATATAGAATTACATTATAGACACTATATACACAGGACACACTACATAGACTTACATTATAGACACTATATACACAGCACACACTACATAGACTTACATTATAGACACTATATACACAGCACACACTATATACACAGCACACACTATATAGACTTACATTATAGACACTATATACACAGCACACACTACATAGACTTACATCATAGACACTATATACACAGCACACACTATATAGACTTACATTATAGACACTATATACACAGCACACACTATATAGACTTACATTATAGACACTATATACACAGCACACACTACATAGACTTACATTATAGACACTATATACACAGCACACACTACATAGACTTACATTATAGACACTATATACACAGCACACACTACATAGACTTACATTATAGACACTATATACACAGCACACACTATATATACTTACATTATAGACACTATATACACAGCACACACTATATACACAGCACACACTACATAGACTTACATTATAGACACTATATACACACAGCACACACGATATACACAGCACACACTATATAGACTTACATTATAGACACTATATACACAGCACACACTACATAGACTTACATTATAGACACTATATACACAGCACACACTATATACACAGCACACACTATATACACTATATACACAGCACACACTATATACACAGCACACACTACATAGACTTACATTATAGACACTATATACACAGCACACACTACATAGACTTACATTATAGACACTATATACACAGCACACACTATATACACAGCACACACTACATAGACTTACATTATAGACACTATATACACAGCACACACTATATACACAGCACACACTACATAGACTTACATTATAGACACTATATACACAGCACACACTATATAGACTTACATTATAGACACTATATACACAGCACACACTATATACACAGCACACACTATATAGACTTACATTATAGACACTATATACACAGCACACACTATATACACAGCACACACTATATAGACTTACATTATAGATACTATATACACAGCACACACTATATAGACATACATTATAGACACTATAGACACAGCACACACTATATGGACTTACATTATAGACACTATATACACAGCACACACTATATAGACTTACATTATAGACACTATATACACAGCACACACTATATAGACTTACATTATAGGCACTATATACACAGCACACACTATATACACAGAACACACTATATAGACTTACATTATAGACACTATATACACAGCACACACTACATAGACTTACATTATAGACACTATATACACAGCACACACTATATAGAATTACATTATAGACACTATATACACAGGACACACTACATAGACTTACATTATAGACGCTATATACACAGCACACACTACATAGACTTACATTATAGACACTATATACACAGCACACACTATATACACAGCACACACTATATAGACTTACATTATAGACACTATATACACAGCACACACTACATAGACTTACATCATAGACACTATATACACAGCACACACTATATATACTTACATTATAGACACTATATACACAGCAAACACTATATAGACTTACATTATAGACACTATATACACAGCACACACTACATAGACTTACATTATAGACACTATATACACAGCACACACGATATACACAGCACACACTATATAGACTTACATTATAGACACTATATACACAGCACACACTACATAGACTTACATTATAGACACTATATACACAGCACACACTATATACACTATATACACAGCACACACTATATACACAGCACACACTACATAGACTTACATTATAGACACTATATACACAGCACACACTACATAGACTTACATTATAGACACTATATACACAGCACACACTATATACCCAGCACACACTACATAGACTTACATTATAGACACTATATACACAGCACACACTACATAGACTTACATTATAGACACTATATACACAGCACACACTACATAGACTTACATTATAGACACTATATACACAGCACACACTATATACGCAGCACACACTATATAGACTTACATTATAGACACTATATACACAGCACACACTACATAGACTTACATTATAGACACTATATACACAGCACACACTACATAGACTTACATTATAGACACTATATACACAGCACACACTATATAGACTTACATTATAGACACTATATACACAGCACACACTACATAGACTTACATTATAGACACTATATACACAGCACACACTACATAGACTTACATTATAGACACTATATACACAGCACACACTATATAGACTTACATTATAGACACTATATACACAGCACACACTATATAGACTTACATTATAGACACTATATACACAGCACACACTATATAGACTTACATTATAGACACTATATACACAGCACACACTATATAGACTTACATTATAGACACTATATACACAGCACACACTACATAGACTTACATTATAGACACTATATACACAGCCCACACTACATAGACTTACATTATAGACACTATATACACAGCACACACTACATAGACTTACATTATAGACACTATATACACAGCACACACTACATAGACTTACATTATAGACACTATATACACAGCACACACTATATAGACTTACATTATAGACACTATATACACAGCACACACTATATAGACTTACATTATAGACACTATATACACAGCACACACTATATACACAGCACACACTACATAGACTTACATTATAGACACTATATACACAGCACACACTATAGACTTACATTATAGACACTATATACACAGCACACACTATATACACAGCACACACTATATACACAGCACACACTACATAGACTTACATTATAGACACTATATACACAGCACACACTATATAGACTTACATTATAGACACTATATACACAGCACACACTACATAGACATACATTAACACACTCACACACACTTACTTACCACAGTCTCTTCCTCTGCGGTGCTTGTCTCTGGCAGCCTCCAGGACCTTAATCATGTGACTGTGATGTCACCACAGGTCCTACACCCTCTAGTTTCAGTTTTGCCGTTATCAGGCAGCTGCTGGAGGTTTAGACAGGAGGGACAATGTACAGCAGCACAGAGGAGCAGACTGTCAGGGAGACTCCAGCACCTGCCCATCACAATCTCTGACAGTCTGCTCTCTACAGCTGATGTGCTGTGCCCCTGTTCCCTGGCCGCAATTGACTCCCCCTGCACATTCCCCCCGCCTCTTCATCAGCACGTGGGACCGATGATCTCTAGAATGCGGCCGGCAGCAGCAGCCCTGGAGAGTTTTGTTTCACTTGTGTGCATGGGCCCCCTGCAAGTCTTGGGCCCCGGCCGACCGCCTGAAACGCCCATTTGGGGATCCGCCACTGCCAGCGATTATCCTCTTCAGCCAATCACAGGCTGTAGCGGCGATCACATAGATGAAACGTCATCCCAGGAGGCTGGCCTGCATGACGACGTCCTTCTTGGAGAACACTTCATCCCATGTGACCACCGCTCTGCCAGTCCAGGCTACAGCGGTCTCCAGGGATGAGATGTAATCCCAGGAGGCCGGCCTGCTCGGTGCTGCAGTCTTTCGCTAGGTCCTCCGGGGACACTCCACTAGGACCTCCGGGGACAGGTCTCTCCCCCACTGGGCCCTCCAGGGATAGACCTCGACTCAACTGGGTCCTCCATCAAATGAAAAGACCCCGCCCCCAATTAGTCTGCCAGAGACAGGCCCCGCCCCCACTGGCCATGCTCAGAATGTATACGATATATAATAATGTCACCTGACAGTGATGCTCCCAGCCGTCCATGGTCTCCCGCCACTCACTGATCTCCCTCTGTACAGCGCTCAGATTGGCCTGCAGGAGGCTCCACATGAAGGACACGTTACACCCGTTCACCCAGTTATGGTTAATGGAGATGGTGTCGTCCTGGAAGATCAGGGTCAGAAATCACACCCTATACAGTAACAGTGAGCAAGGAGAGATGGTAAGTGTCTATTAAAAGATAGTTGCCCATTTGGCCTAGAATGATAAAGAGCTTAATAAAATCTGTAAAAAGGTAATAAAATCAGCAAAAATGCAAAATGAAAGGCAGGTGGCCAATGATAGTAAATCAAATCTGCAAAAAATCTTCAAGTATGTAAATGAAAAAAAGCCAAGGTCTGAACATGTAGGACCCCTAAATAGTGGTAATGGGGAGTTGGTCACAGGGGATCAAGAGAAGGCAGTGTTACTAAACGGGTTCTTTAGCTCTGCATATACTCTGGCTGGAATTCCACTCCTAGAGGGAAACCAAAATCGCTACCTACCGGGGGGGGGGGGCGGGAGGCTGTGTGGTACCACCAGGGAGGGTGGCTGTGTGGCACTACCAGGGAGGAGGGGGTTGTGTGCCACTACCAGGGAGGAGGGCGCTGTGTGGCACTACCAGGGAGGGGGTTGTGTGGCACTACCATGGAGGAGGGGGTTGTGTGGCACAACCAGGGAGGGGGGCTGTGTGGCACTACCAGGGAGGGGGCTGTGTGGCACTACCAGGGAGGAGGGGGCTGTGTGGCACTACCAGGGAGGGGGCTGTGTGGCACAACCAGGGAGGTGGGCTGTGTGGCACAACCAGGGAGGGGGGCTGTGTGGCACAACCAGGGAGGGGGGCTGTGTGGCACAACCAGGGAGGGGGGCTGTGTGGCACTACCACTATCTACAGAGGGCACAAATTTTTTTGGGGTACAAACTGGGGGCCTAACTTCTATGTGGGGGCATAAGTAGGTCCTAACGTCTATATGGAGGCACAAAGTGACGTTTTCTACCATTTTACTGCCCCCGTGAGTTCCCCCGCAAAGGGGTCTACTAAGTCTGTGTCACCAAATAGCTCACATAAACCTAGACCCGGCCCTGATTGTATAATGAGAAAAAACAAAAGCTTATACTTACTCCCGGCCATAGTCATAGCGACGCATATTCTGTACTGAGCGCAGTCTGGCCTCAGGGGATGATGATACCATCCCATGTGACTGCTGCAGCCAATCAAAGGCTGCAGCGGTCACATGTACTACAGCATCATCACAGGAGGCCAGGCTGCGCTCAGAACAGAATACGCGTCGCTATGACTATGGTAAGTATAAGCTTTTTTAAAATGATTTCTGCGGTCTTTCCGCAGGAGATATACCGCCCGAAAAACTGCACTAAAATTTGGTGCGGTTTTTCAGGTGGAATTCCCTGTGGTTTCCAGGGCGGATACCACTGATGGTTATTTCACTGTGAGTGGGGGGCTGATGTTCTACAAGTGGTTTCCACCTCTGAGCTCCAATTGAAATTAATAGGACGCAGAAAATATTATTGTTATCAAACTGTTATTTTTTTTACTTTTTTTTTACACCTTTTTTATACTTTTTTTTACACTTTTTCCAAGTTCCACTAGGGGACTTGAAGTTCCAACTGTCTGATGATTTTTTTCTAATACATTTCACTACCTACGTAGTGCAATGTATTAGATCTGGCGGGGATCAAAGCTAATTTCAGTCCCTGCCATTACAGCCGGATGTCAGCTGTAAGATACAGCTGAGATCCGGCGATGATGGCACCGACTCAGCTTTTGAGCCGGTGCCAAACATTTGGCGTTTGGATACGGCAATTTGCGGGAAGTCATAGCTTTCCATGGCGTACCCATACGGCAAATGTCGGGAAGGGGTTAATGTAAGGATGTGTACACTTAATTGTGCAGCAACGCTTGTTGTCTCCATTCTATGTCAGTGTGGGAAGTAGATGTCCAGCCTTATGATTTTGTGATATGTGATAGACCCAGAATCCCAATCACCAAACCAAAGAATGCAAAATAAAGACACAAAACATTCTAATTGGGTGTTAAATGGTCAAAACTTTTATTATATTATATGACCAAACCCAAAATGGCAAACCTCCGACTCACGAAGAGTCACCCTCCAGCACGCAGGAAAGGAAAAACCCCCTGTGGGGGAAACCTCTAGGGAAACCATGGCTGGAGGATTGCCCTTCCTCTGGGCTTAGAAGGGGCCAAAATATCATTTGTAACAGAATTTGTACGTTTTCTCAGATTTTCAAGGAAAGACAATACAATGAACGAACGACATAAAACACATAAATCGGCTGATCTGGTTGGCTAGGCGGATGTCTCTCTTCCTGGGCACCCATTAAAATGAATGGGCGATCCACGGATGAGACGGGTCCTCCAGATGCCTCCTTGTAGCACCTGTCTCCGCTCCGGCTAATAGAGGGGGATCTCCTGCTGGAAACCCCCCTCTATTACAGACAACCCGTATGAAGAGGATGGCATCACTGTGATGAAGAAGTGGTCTGGGGTGAAGGGTTTCCCTGCTAGAACCTCCAAATTACATCAGGTCGGTATTGGTGGGGAAGTCAAGCTCAAGGTCCTCAGTCCCATCCAATATGGCGCTGAATGTGGCAGTAAAACCTTCTAATATGGAATCTTCTTTATGTCATAAACATTTGTATTTATGACATCAGCACCTTCATCATCATTACTACAGGAGTTTATTACCACTGCACAACTCATACATTGTGACGTCACCCACAGTGGTCTGAAGTGTTAACCCTTTACTGACTGGCAGTGTACTTACCACAGAGGCCATAAAGCTGAATAGAACATATCAGCGGCCATAAAGGAAAAGGGATAATGCAGGGAGCATCTCCGCACAAGAACTATCCATGACAAAGGGTTGTCCAGGATGAGAGAACTTGTCTGCTTTCTCCAAAAACCAGCACCACACCTGTCCATAGGTTGTGTGTGGTACTACAGCTCATTACCATTCACTTCAATGGAGCTAACCTGCAATACCAGATACAACCTGTGGATAGGTGTGGTGCTGTATTTGGAAGAAAGCAGACATATTTTTCTAATCCTGCACAGCTCCTGTTAGAAATAGTTCAAAAAAAGTGGGGGGAGAAGGAGAAGAAGGGGAGAGGGAAAGAAGAAATTAAAAAAAGGGAAAAAGAGGAACTCTGAGGTAAAAGAAACCAAACTAGACTGAAAGGAGTCTGCCGGAGGTGCCAGATGGAAAGACAGATTTCTGCCATGGGGACCAGATTAGTTGAAATGTATCTTGAAGGGGGGCTTCAGAGAGTGGGTTTTAACCCCTTCCCGCCCTATGAAGTGCTGTTGCATTGAAAAACTATGCAGTTCATCTTCGAATGCAGCGTCACAAAAACAAATTATTTTGTAAAAAATAAAACTATATAAATTTGTAGAGATGAGCGAACCGGGACAACCGAACTCGGTTTCGGTCCGAACTTCCGGAAAAGTTCGGTTCGCAGCGAATGCGTTTTGACCGAACCCGGTCAAAAATATTATACAAATCGGCAGCCACTTATCTCTATCAATCACTGATAGAGAAAAGAGGCTGCTGATTAAAAATAAAATAAAAAGCATTTCATACGTACCCGGTCGTTGTCTTGGTGACGAGTCCCTCTTCTTCCTCCAGTCCGACCTTCTTTTCTGACGCGGCAGCCTATGATTGGCTGCAGAGGCCTCTTCAGCCTGTGATTGGCTGCAGAGGCCTCTGCAGCCTGTGATTGGCTGCAGCGCTCACATGGGCTGCATCGTCATCAAGGAATGTCGGGCCGGATGTCGAGAGGGACGCGTCACCAAGGCAACGGCCAGGAGACCGGACTGGAGGAAGCAGGGAGTTCCCGGTAAGTATGAACAGGTACTGTGATCGGTAGTCACTGTCCAGGGTGCTGAAACAGTTACTGCCGATCAGTTAACTCTTTCAGCACCCTGAAGAGTGACTATTTACTGACGTCGCCTAGCAACGCTGCCGTAATGACGGGTGCACACATGTAGCCACCCGTCATTACGGGGCCTCATGCACACGACCGTAAAAACACCCGTTATTACAGGGGTGCCGGGAAGAGCTTGGTACAATCCAGTACCCGACCATCTGTTGTGATGGTCGGGCACTGGGGCGGCCGTAGGCTGGTATTATGAGGCTGGGAAGGGCCAAAAACAGTGGACCTTCCCACCCTTGTAATGCATGGCTGCTGCTGCTGTGTTGTATCGGGCTGGTTATAGTGGAGTCGATACCCACTACCGGGACAGGTTTAGGCAAATCAATCAATGGCATAGCTAGAAACATAGCAAATTCCACAGACATAATATCAGAAGACGCTAAATCCACGATGGCACTGCCGGTAGCAGACCTACCCTCAAAAGAGACCTGAAAGGGAAGCAAGATCTTTTAAGGTTTCATATTTACGGGAAATACCTGTGCGCCCAAGTGACCTCCCCGATGGTCACTTAGGCGCGGAAGTTCTTCCGGCTGCTTATTCTTACGCCTAGGACAGTTGTTCACTTGATGCTTGTCATCCCTACAGTAGAAGCAGAGACCATTCTTCCTGCGGAGCTCTCTACGTTGTTGGGGAGACACGGAGGCCCCGAGTTGCATTGGTTCATCCGAGTTTTCCGTGGAAGAACGAAGCAACGGAACCTCGGGAGCCATCATGGGGGAGGCAGAGGAGAAAGCACAAAAACGTTCAAGTCGTCGTTCCCTGAGACGTCGGTCAAGACATACCGCTAAAGCCATAACCTGATCTAGGGAGTCAGAAGAGGGATAGCTAACTAACAGGTCTTTGAGGGCGTTCGACAGACCCAATCTAAACTGGCACCTCAAGGCAGGGTCATTCCACCGAGAAGCTACACACCACTTTCTAAAGTCAGAACAGTACTCCTCAATGGGTGTCTTACCCTGACGTAAGGTCACCAGCTGACTCTCGGCAAAAGCAGTCTTGTCAGTCTCGTCATAGATGAGCCCGAGAGCAGAAAAAAAAAGATCAACAGAGGAAAGTTCAGGGGCGTCAGGAGCCAAGGAGAAGGCCCATTCTTGGGGCCCGTCCTGGAGCCGGGACATAATTATACCCACTTGCTGGCTCTCAGAACCTGAGGAGTGGGGCCTTAGACGGAAATAGAGCCTACAACTCTCCCGAAAGGAGAAAAAAGTGAGGTAGGGCACTACCAGGGTAGCATCACGCTGGTTGCCCCTCTGAGCCAGGGCTTGGACCTGTAGGGAGAGGCCCTGCATTTGCTGAGCCAGGGTCTCAAGAGGGTCCATAGTTGTGTCAGGGACCAGTTTAGAAAAGGTATATGGGCCTGTGATTATGTAATGACGGGGTAGGGAGACAGACAGGTGAGCCCTAATCTACCCGCCACTCAGTGCCACTCAGTCCCCTAAAAACAATTCTAGCGACACATTCCCTTTAATACTGGCGTTTCATACACCAGTCCTATTAAACAGTTTGCTGGAGTAAGATGCAACACATTTATTAACAGGCGAACTACTCTTAATAAATGTGTCGCATCTTTTAGCTGCAACGCGGCCTGTCATCAGTACTTTCTACATGCTGCGGCCTGCTGTAAGAGTCTGAGGGAATCCGGGAGGGAGAAACGGAGTGGTGAGGTAAGTACATTTTTAAAATGTATTTTATTGTCTGATTGGGGGGGCATACAGTCTGATTGGTGGGGAGGTATGGGTCTGGCACGGACCTTTGCCTTGTTACGCCCCCCAGAGATAAATCTGGGCCGCACTATACATATAGATTTCTGCTATAATTTACATCAGTTACTGGCGTAAATTATAGTAAAATTGTTGGCCATTTCTGCTAAGCCCTGCCCATTTGTTGCCCCCAAAAATTTTGACATTTGCGCATTTTGTGGATTTTCTACGCTAGTAAACTGTTGTAGAAAGGTTAATATATTCCCCCAAAGGCTACAGACCGTAATACAATATCTTAATGTAATCGATGTGTGCAGCAACGCTTGTTGTCTCCATTCTATGTCAGTGTGGGAAGTAGATGTCCGGCCTTATGATTTTGTGATATGTGATAGACCCAAAATCCCAAGCACAAAACCATAGAAAGCACAGGCCGGACGGTCTCTGCCACAATGGAGGGTAGGCCAGACATGACGGGGATAGGAGGGAGGATCGTGTCACAGCCAAAGGGGAGAGTTAGTGGAGGGGGATGGTCTAGGAGAGGGAGGGGATCCGGTGAGGGTTAGCCGGAAGTGCGCTGACTTCCCGGTCTTTTGGTCGGGAGCAGCGCACGGAGTAAGACATCCATCCACGCATCTCCCATCCGGCGGCCACCTTACCTCATTTCAGCGCAGCACTTCATTGAGCAGATGCGGGCGGCGGCTGCTGCATTCGGCCCCGCCTGGTTGGAGGAACAAGCTGCAGCGGTGGCCAACGCTCCGGTACCTTCGGCTGTCTCTCCCTCGCGCCGGGTCCGGCGCTCGCGTCCTCCAGAAAGGCTGAGCCTCGATGTGGCTTGTCGAACTCGGCGCCACAGAGGGAGCCCTGTGAGGGAACCTCCGGCTGGGGCGTCTGGCAGCACAGATACTGCAGCCGGTGCCAGGGTCGGAAGGAATCCCACTTCGCAGTGGAGTCCAGCGGAAGTGGGGTGGGTGCAGCCTCTACTTCCGATCACCCCTCCACTCGCCAGTTCTACGCCGGGTTCCATGGTTCGGACGGCTGCCCCTGGTGATGTGCCGGCTGGGTGTGGAGCCCCACGGCGATCCGGTGGAAGCAAGGGACCTGCATTGGGCCGCAGGCCTAGGTCGTCTGTTTCGAGGGTGACTTCCGGGCAGCGAGCTGCCGGCCCTCTGGTGTCGGTCGACTACCAGAGAGAGAGCTTGGGAGCCCGCCCCTCACCCACCTCGGTTCCGGCCGTTGAGCACGCCTGTGCGTTCTGCCATGGAACTGGGACCAGATCTGCCGAAGACCTTGAGGATGGGGAGCTTCGTGGACAGGACGGTCCAGCTGATGGGTCCACAGCACCTGTGCAGCTCGGTGAGTCGTTTTCACCATCTTTACCTTTTCCTGCTATACTTATGTCTCCTGTTTCGGGGGAGGGTTCCGCGGTTGAGGAGCGGTTATGTGATGTGGGGTCTGGGTTTGGGAATGTTGGGGGTGGGGGGGAAAGTCTGCGAGAGTTGGTTGGTTGCGTCAAGGAATTGTTAGGCCGGCTCGACGGGACGGGGGTCACCGAGCCCCCTTCGCGGTCTCCTGTGGCGGCATGGGTGGGGGCTGGTAGGGTAGGGTTTAATGCCCCGGCGGCGGTCGCTGCGAGTGTAGGAGCAAATACGGAATCGGTGGCGGTGTCTGTTCAGACCGACTCGGCGGCGGCGGTTGATGGTGTTCGGTTGGACGATAAAGCCAGGGTGGAGGTTTATGTGTGTTTTGAAGGACCTTTGGGGGCACACTTGAAGCAGGAAGTTTGGGAAAAAATTTGGAAGGACGAGTACGTGGAAATTTTTTCATTGTTGCCCCTGGAAAAATTTAATCTGGAGAAGGGGAAGCGAGATGAGAGTAAGAAGGAGGAGGAGGAAAAGCGTTGTTACCTCCTTATCCCTAAGACATTTGTTAACTGGTTGCAAGAGTTCGCCATTTTGGCCAGTGTTATTGGTGAAAAGGCTCCGGAATATTGCTCCCCCCTGTTTTGCTATATGGATGCCATCGGGGAAGCACATAGGGTATATGGGGGGGTAGCTTGGCTACGTTATGACAAGCAGTTTAGACAACGGAAGGCGGTTCGGCCCAATATTAGGTGGGACCACGAGGATATTGCCCTCTGGTTACGGGCCAATCCTTTCCCGGGAGCGGGGGGGGGGGGGCAGCAGGCCAATCTGGTCAATCCAGCTCAGGGGGCAACGCAAAGCTCGAGCTGTGCTGGCAATACAATGAGGGGCAGTGTAAATTCGGTGCAGGTTGCAAGTTCAAGCACCTTTGTGCTCAATGCAATGGGGCGTCCCACGGGGCATCCAAATGCTTGCACAAGGGAAAATGAGGTGGGGGTGGGGGTTTTAACGCCAGTCATGGGGGTAACGCCAGTGAAGCTGGAAAGGATAGTCAGGTTTCTAAATAGTTATCCGGACAGGGCCAGTGCGCAGTTGTGGTTTGATGGTTTTAATGTGGGTTTTTGTATCCCCTCCCCTCCTCACAGGGTCCCCTTTTCCATAAAAAATCTGAAGTCAGCTTACCAGCATCCTGACGTGGTTAGGGAGAAATTGGCAAAAGAGGTGGATTTGGGGCGCATGGCGGGGCCCTTGAGTTCTCTCCCCATCCCGGGTTTGGTCGTCTCCCCGCTGGGGGTTGTCCCGAAGAAGGAGGCGAACAAATACCGTTTGATTCACTATTTGTCTTATCCTAAGGGCTTGTCGGTTAATGACGGGATAGATCGGGATCTTTGCTCGGTCTTGTATATGTCATTCGACGCGGCGGTGCAGTGGGTGCGTTTCCATGGTAGGGGGCGTTAATGTTCAAGACGGATGTCGAGGCGGCTTTTCGGCTGTTGCCGGTGCATGCGGATAGTCAGCGTTTACTGGGGTGTTTTTTGGGGGGGGGGCGGTTTTTATGTGGATCAGTGTCTCCCCTTGGGTTGTTCCATTTCTTGTGCGTACTTTGAGGTGTTTAGCTCATTTTTGGAATGGGTGGTCAAATCTGTGGCGGGGGTGGATTCGATCATTCATTATTTAGATGATTTCTTGTGCGCAACGATCTTGGGCCCGCCCGTTCCGTGAGTTGGTTCGGGACATAAAACACGATCTGTTGCATCTGTGGTCGTTGTACCCGAACTTGATGACGGTGTGGTCGGATATTGTGCCTAGAAAATCCTGGCGTTTGGCACGGTCGGTGGAGCGGATCAACAAAGCCTGGATAAAAGTTAACAGGGCGGTGTCTGCATTTGTTGCGCGGAATGGCGGCATATGTGCACTGGGACTTGGAAGCTGGAGTTGGAGCGTATTGGAGTGCAGATGGTGTTCACCTGAATGATGTGGGAATGGATGTGGGAATGGATTTGTGGTGCTTGGGCTTGCAGGATGGCATTGGGAGGGCTATTTTGTTGTGGCGGGACTCTCAGGCTTGAGGGGGTCAAGGCCTGTTCGCTGTAGCTGGGAAGTCCTTGGAGTTAGACAAAAAATGTTAAAGCTGATGCTCTGTCGCGTAGTTTCATGGCCAGCCCCTCTCTTGAGGAGGATTCCGCTTGTATTTTGCCCCCAGGTATAATCATATCCTCTGTGGATTCAGACTTAGTCTCCGAAATTGCGGCTGATCAAGCTTCTGCTCCCGAGAACCTTCCTGAGAACAAGCTATTTGTTCCCCTGCAATTCCGGCTAAGGTTGCTCAGGGAGAACCACGACTCCGCACTATCTGGCCATCCAGGCATCCTGGGTACCAAGCACCTCATTTCTAGAACCTATTGGTGGCCTGGGTTGCTTAAAGACGTTAAGGCCTACGTCGCCGCTTGTGAAATTTGTACTAGGTCCAAGACTCCCAGGTCCCGACCTGCGGGTTTACTAAGTTCTTTGCCCATTCCCCAGAGACTTGGACCCATATCTCCATGGATTTTATCACCGATCTGCCTCCGTCCCAAGGCACGTCGGTGGTGTGGGTTGTAGGAGACCGCTTCAGTAAGATGTGCCACTTTGCACCCCTCAAGAAACTACCCAATGCCAAGACGTTAGCTACCTTGTTTGTCAAACACATCCTGCGTCATGGGGTTCCGGTCAATATTGTTTCTGACAGAGGGGTACAATTTGTTTCATTGTTTTGGAGAGCTTTCTGTAAGAAGCTGGAGATTGATCTGTCCTTTTCCTCGGCCTTCCATCCTGAAACTAATGGCCAAACTGAGAGGACTAATCAGTCTGTGGAACTATACTAAAGTTGTTTTATCTCAAACTTTCAAGATTATTGGGTCTCCTTCATTCCCCTCGCCGAATTTTCCCTTAATAACCGGGTCAGTAGCTCGTCGGGGGTTTCCCCCTTCTTCTGTAATTTTGGGCTTAATCCACGGTTCTCCTCCGTTTCACCTGGTGGTTCCAACAATCCCGAGGTAGATGTCGTTCATCGGGTACTGTGCACAGTCTGGGCCCAGGTTCAGAAGAACCTTGAGGCGTCCCAGAGCATCCAAAAGACTCAGGCAGATAAAAGACATTGAACTAACCCTCTGTTTGTGGTCGGGGATCTGGTGTGGCTGTCTTCTAAAAATTTGCGCCTTAAAGTTCCGTCCAAGAAGTTTGCTCCCTGGTATATAGGGCCATACAAAATTATTGAGGTCCTCAACCCTGTCACCTTCCGGCTGGAGTTACCCCCGTCTTTTCAGATACACAACGTTTTCCTTGCCTCCCTCTTGAAAAGCTGCTCCCCGTCCTTGGCTACATCGAGGAAACCTCCGGTTCCTGTTCTCACTCCGGATGGGGTAGAATTCGAGGTAGCCAAGATTGTGGACAGCAGGATGGTCCAAGGCTCCCTCCAGTACCTGGTCCATTGGAGAGGATACGGGGCTGAGGAGAGGACTTGGGTACCCGCCCGGGATGTTCACGCCGGTATATTGCTCAGCAAGTTCCAATTTCGGTTCCCCAACAAGCCAGGCCCACCTAGGAAGGGTCCAGTGGCCCCTCATAAAAAGGGGGGTACTGTAAAGGGTTTGCCAGACACAGGTTCTGTGTCGACGCCCGGGGTTAATCAGCCTTCATCAGCTCCAAGGTCTGCTCGAGTGACGCGATCTGTTACCACTCAGGCTGGCAGGCTGAGGAGAGGGAGAACCTATCAAAGCCTGGCCTGACGGTTCTAGCTCCTGCCCTTGGTCTATTTTTACCCTCACTTGCAGCATGTTCCTTGCCTGTGATTGTCTGGTTTCCTGGCTCTGCGATTCTTGCTACTTACCTTATTGACCGCTGTTACTTATTGACCCTGGCTTGACTGACTATTCTCCTGCTCTGATTTGCTACTTCGTACTCTCCTGGTTTGTCTCGGCTCGTTCACCACTGCCTGTTGCGCACGGTGTTGCCGTGGGCAACTGCCCCTACCTCCCCCTTTATCTTCTGTGTGCCCTTGTCTTGTGTTGTCTGTCTTGCACTTATTGAGCGTATCGACCATCGCCCAGTTGTACGCCGTCACTTAGGACGGGCCGTGCAAGTAGGCAGGGACTGAGTTTCGGGTAGATTAGGGCTCACCTGTCTGTCTCCCTACCCCGTTTCATTACACTATGACACCTGATAGCTCTGCTACTTGATAGGAGACAGCGGCTCAGCAGACAGTATCACATATAATATGCTTAGATACAACGGCTTAGCAGACAGTACCACACATGCTAGGCCCAATTAGAAGGTTAATTGTGAAAACATTTCTTATGGTGTTTCTCGATAAAGGTCACTTGAGCTGGTATCATTTAAACAGTTAACCGATGAATGGCGCTGTTTATGTGGAATTTACCCTGCGGACTAATGTACCATATAATGTATTAATTTTTTTTTTTTAAAAACCTACATTTTGTGGGGTGAATTGAAAAAAAACCTGTAATTCCGCCATTTCTGTTTTGATTTTACAGTGTTCATCGGGCGGCATGAATTGCATGATAACTTGATTCTGCGGGTCACTACGATTATGGCGATACCAAATTTATATAGTTTTATTTTTTACAAAATAATTTGTTTTTGTGACGCTGCATTCGAAGATGAACTGCATAGTTTTTCAATGCAACAGCACTTCATAGGGCGGGAAGGGGTTAAAACCCACTCTCTGAAGCCCCCCTTCAAGATACATTTCAACTAATCTGGTCCCCATGGCAGAATCTGTCTTTCCATCTGGCACCTCCAGCAGACTCCTTTCAGTCTAGTTTGATTTCTTTTACCTCAGAGTTCCCCTTTTTCCCTTTTTTTAATTTCTTCTTTCCCTCTCCCCTTCTTCTCCTTCTCCCCCCACTTTTTTTGAACTATTTCTAACAGGAGCTGTGCACGATTAGAAAAATATGTCTGCTTTCTTCCAAAAACAGCACCACACCTATCCACAGGTTGTATCTGGTATTGCAGGTTTGCTCCATTGAAGTGAATGGTAATGAGCTGTAGTACCACACACAACCTATGGACAGGTGTGGTGCTGGTTTTTGGAGAAAGCAGACAAGTTATCTTATCCTGGACAACCCTTTGTCATGGATAGTTCTTGTGCGGAGATGCTCCCTGCATTATCCCTTTTCCTTTATGGACGCTGATATGTTCTATTCAGCTTTATGGCCTCTGTGGTAAGTACACTGCCAGTCATTAAAGGGTTAACACTTCAGACCACTGTGGGTGACGTCACAATGTATGAGTTGTGCAGTGGTAATAAATTCCTGTAGTAATGATGATGAAGGTGCTGATGTCATAAATACAAATGTTTATGACATAAAGAAGATTCCATATTAGAAGGTTTTACTGCCACATTCAGCGCCATATTGGATGGGACTGAGGACCTTGAGCTTGACTTCCCCACCAATACCGACCTGATGTAATTTGGAGGTTCTAGCAGGGAAACCCTTCACCCCAGACCACTTCTTCATCACAGTGATGCCATCCTCTTCATACGGGTTGTCTGTAATAGAGGGGGGATTCCAGCAGGAGATCCCCCTCTATTAGCCAGAGCAGAGACAGGTGCTACAAGGAGGCATCTGGAGGACCCGTCTCATCCGTGGATCGCCCATTTATTTTAATGAGTGCCCAGGTAGAGAGACATCCGCCTAGCCAACCAGATCAGCCGATTTATGTGTTTTATGTTGTTCGTTCATTGTATTGTCTTTCCTTGAAAATCTGAGAAAACGTACAAATTCTGCTACAAATGATATTTTGGCACCTTCTAAGCCCAGAGGAAGGGCAATCCTCCAGCCATGGTTTCCCTAGAGGTTTCCCCCACAGGGGGTTTTTCCTTTCCTGCGTGCTGGAGGGTGACTCTTCGTGAGTCGGAGGTTTGCCATTTTGGGTTTGGTCATATAATATAATAAAAGTTTTGATCATTTAACACCCAATTATAATGTTTTGTGTCTTTATTTTGCATTCTTTGGTTTGGTGATTGGGATTCTGGGTCTATCACATATCACAAAATCATAAGGCCGGACATCTACTTCCCACACTGACATAGAATGGAGACAACAAGCGTTGCTGCACAATTAAGTGTACACATCCTTACATTAACCCCTTCCCGACATTTGCCGTATGGGTACGCCATGGAAAGCTATGACTTCCCGCAAATTGCCGTATCCATACGCCAAATGTTTGGCACCGTCTCTGAATCTGAGTCTGTGCCATCATCACCGGATCTCAGCTGTATCTTACAGCTGACATCCGGCTGTAATGGCGGGGACTGAAATTAGCTTTGATCCCCGCCATTAACCCCTTAAGTGCAGCGCTCAAACGCGAGTGCTGCACTTAAGGTGTTTGCAGCTCATCGGAACCCCAGCAATGAAATTGCCGGGGTTCCGGTGGCTGCAATGGCATCCGGAGGCCTAATACTGGCCTTACGGTCTGCCTAGCACGGAAGCCGGTCAAGATCCGCCCGGCGTCGGAGCCTGATTGGCTTCCGTAGCCACCGGCAAGATGGCGCCGGCTCAGGAGCTGATCCGTCGTCATCAGTGGTGGAAGTCAGCTGTATGTTACAGCGGACATCCACCTGTAATGGCAGGAACCGGAGCTAGCTCCGATCCCTGCCATTAACCCCTTCGATGCAGCAATCGAAAGCGATTGCTGCATCGTAGTGGTTACTAGCAGATCACCAGCTCTGACAGGCAATCAGGACTGGCGACTGCTGCTATGGCAACAGGAGACACAGTGGCCTCCTGCTCTGCAATTACGGAAGCCGATTAGGCCCCGCCAGAAGGGGAAGCCTAATTGGCTTGCTGTCAGTGAATAACTGACAGATCTAATACATTGCACTACGTAGGTAGTTCAATGTATTAGAAAAAAAACATCAGACAGTTGGAACTTCAAGTCCCCTAGTGAGACTTGAAAAAAAGTGTAAAAGAAAGTATGAAAAAGTGTAAAAGAAAGTGAAAAAAATAAAAGTTTGAAAACAATAAAAGTTTCAAGTAATAAAATAAAACACAATTGCCCTTTTTCTCTTATCAAGTCCTTTATTATTGAAAAAAAATAATAAACCATATGTATTTGGCATCGCCGCGACCCTAACGACCTGAGGTATCAAAATATTATATTATTTATTGCACGCGGTGAACAGCGTAAAAAAAAACCCGTAAAAAACTATACCAGAGTTTCTGTTTTTTGGTCACTTTGCCCTACAAATATTGGAATAAAAAAGTGATCAAAAATTCGCCCGTATCCAAAAATAGTACCTATAAAAACTATAGCTCGTCCCGCAAAAAACAAGCCCTCGTACAGCTCCGGCGACAAAAATATTAAAACGTTATGGTTCTCACAACTTGGCGACAGAAAAAATACATTCTTTTTACAAAAGTAATTTTATTGTGCAAAAAGTTGTAAAACATAAAAAAGTTCTATAAATTAGGTATTGCCGGAATCGTACTGACCCGCAGAATAAAGGTAACATGTAGTTTATAACGCGTGGTGAACACTGTATGAAAAAAACTAAAAAATCTGTGCCAGAATTGCGTTTTTTTGTTTACCTGGCCTCCCAAAAAATAGGATAAAAGGTGATCAAAAAGTCGCATGTACCCCAAAATGGTACCAATAATCGCTACAGCTCGTCCCGCAACAAACCAGCCCTCATACCACTACGTCTATGAAAAATAAAATTAGTTATGACTCCAATAAGCCAGGAAATAAAAAAATATGCAGTTGTGCCCGAGGGGAACATTTCTTCTGTTTCAAGTGGCGAATTATTAAGGTTCTAAAATTAGGGAACCAGGAAGGGGAGAGCCCAAACATATCTGCTGGAAGCGAGGGTGCCCGTATTATACCAGGACAACACTTCACAGCAAAACTCCCCAAACTGCAAAGGTGCGGAGTGTGGACCAAACGGGGGATAAGAAAGGACGCCATTTATCAGTGCGACACCGGCCTGTGCAGAAAGGATTGTGTCACAGCGTAACACACATCTATGGATTATTTATTATTTTTTTTACCCCATTATTATACCCCCTGACTATGCCCCTTATATACTCCGCCCCGCTTACATGTACCCCCACATTATAAACGGAAACACCAGTAAGACTCCAAACAAATATAGAATCTGGGTTTATATTTAGGGGTCTGTATTTATTAAGGGGTCTAGTCTGGGGTCTGTATTTATTTAGGGGTCTGGTCTGGGGTCTGTATTTTGTTAGGGGTCTGGGGTCTGTATTTATTTAGGGGTCTGCATTTATTTAGAGGTCTAGTCTGGGGTCTGTATTTATTTAGGGGTTAGGTCTGTAGTCTGAATTCATTTAGGGATATGGTCTGGGGTCTGTAATTATTTAGTGGTCTGGTCTGTGGTCTACATTGATTTAGGTGTCTGGTCTGGGGTCTCCATTGATTTAGGTGTCTAGTCTGGGGTCTGCATTTATTTAGGGGTCTAGTCTGGGGTCTGTATTTATTTAGGAGTCTGGTCTGGGGTCTGTATTTATTTAGGGGTCTAGTCTGGGGTCTGCATTTATTTAGAGGTCTAGTCAGGGGTCTGCATTTATTTAGGGGTCCAGTCTGGGGTCTGTATTTGTTTAGGGGTCTGTTCTGCGGTCTGCATTGATTTAGGGGCATATTCTTGGGTCAGTATTTATATAGGGGTGTAGTCTGGGGTCTGTATTTATTTAGGGGTCTGGTCTGGGGTCTGTATTCATTTAGGGGTCTAGTCTTTGGTCTGTATTTATTTAGGGGTCTGGTCTGGGGTCTGCATTTATTTAGGGGTCTGGTCTGGGGTCTGCATTTATTTAGCGGTCTGGTCTGGGGTCTGTATTTATTTAGGGGTCTGGTCTGGGGTCTGCATTTCTTTAGGGGTCTGATCTGGGGTCTGTAATTATTTAGGGGTCTGTTTTTGTTTAGGGAGGTCTGGGGATTATAATAATTTTGTAGGTCTATCTGTATTTACTCTAAAAATATTGAATAAAGCCCTATTTGACAACACCATCACAAAGGAGCTTTACAAAGCACTTACACCAGTTGAACCGACAATCCAAACCCTCTACTTACTACCTAAAGTCCATAAAGACTCTAAGATTCCTCCAGGAAGGCCCATCATATCAGGTAGGGGTAATATGACAGAAAAAAACTGTAACTTTATTGACTATAATTTAAAGGGATTTGTCGAGTGCTTACGATCATACGTACGAGACACAGCAGATCTTCTGCAAAGGGTTGACGGAATCAATATAGAGGATGATATGTTGTCAGTCACTTGCGACGTTGAGTCGCTATACACCAGTATACGTCATGCTGACGGACTCAAAGCAGCTGAATTCTTTCTCAACACAGGAAACATGGAAACTAATTTCTCTAAGTTTATACTTACCTTACTTGAATTCGCCCTTATTCACAACTTTTTCATTTTTAACTGGTCTTTCTACCTACAGCTCCAGGGAACGGCAATGGGGGCGGCCTGTGCACCCTCATATGCCAATTTGTTCCTCGGGCTGTGGGAGAGGGATCTTTTCCAGGGTGGGCAGGGTGTCTCAATGGACCAGGTCATATTTTTTTGTCCCGATACATTGATGACATCCTGCTCATCTGGAAAGATACGCCGGCATCACTTGCCACTTTTATACATGACTTGAACAAAAATGACTTCAATATCAAGTTAACCTATCATTCTAATAAACATCAAGCAGAATTTTTGGACATTAAACTATTACGGGACTCTAATGGTTTCCTCCAAACTGATGTATTCCGTAAAACCACTGCGGTAAACTCTTTTCTTCATGCTTCTTCTTCTCACCCCAAACAGACTATATGGGCAGTACCAACAGGCCAATTCTTCAGGATCAGAAGGATTTGTTTCTCTATAGAGGTCTTTGAAAAACAAGCCTATGACCTCACTAATCGTTTTCTGGCCCGCGGATATAGCAAAAGATCGATCAAAAAAGCGTACTATCGTGCCAAAAGTACTCCGAGAGAGAATCTTTTATTCCCTAAACCGAAAAGCCAGTCTGAAGTACAGGTAAGATTTACAACAAACTACCAATCACGCTGGTTTCAAATGAAGGGAATAATTAAACAATTTTGGCCCATTTTACTCACAGACCCCACAATAGAAAAAGATATCACCAAGTACCCAAGTATCTCTGCGAGACGATCACAAAACCTCAAAGACTATCTTGTCAAGAGCTACTATCAACGTAATGACTTGAAGTTCCCATTTGGTACCCAAAATGGGGCTGTAGAGCATGTGGAAGTTGTGTTGCGTGCCCCAACATTGAGAGGGCGACCTCTTTTTCTTATTCAGCAGGTAAGAAAACCTTTACCATTACGCATTCAATTTCGTGTTCAACAAAAGCAGTAGTTTACTATGCTACATGCCCATACCCCAAAATATATATTGGTCTCACATCCAGAGAATTTAAGATCCGGGTTAGAGAACATGTAAGAGACATCATGGGAGCGGGGGCCATTGAAACATTAGAAACTTTAAAAGCTGTAGACACACTTTAAGACACACCATGCATGTGACCCGACGAAATTGAAAGTTAGGGGCATTGATTGCATCGAACCAAATATTCGTAAAGGTGATATATAAAAAAAAACTGGCTCAGTGTGAATCAAAGTGGATCTGGACTCTGGGGACTCTGCGTCCACTTGGACTAAATGAAAATGTGAATTTTGCTCCATTTCTCTGACCATTGACCTCCAGTGGGTCACTCTTTATAACATAAATGTACGTTGTATATATTTTATTTTAATTTGTATTGTTATTAATTTGCCCTCCATTTTTCAGTTTCTCTACAGATAGTTGTGTCGCTACTTTATTGGGTGACCTCGGAAGTAGGAATATTTATATGAAGACATGTGGCTAATATAGCGAATAATGACTCATATAACAATAATATGCATATTGATCCATTTTGGTTATATGATTGCATAGAAATATACATTTATTTGATTAAATGCACTAAATGTATTTTATGACCATTTTTATTATATATAGCTTATACATGCGTATATTTTATGCATCTGTTGTATATATTTCTATTATTCTTTGTTTCCACATTGGTTACACGCTTTTCACCTTTTAGTCACACACACAGTCATGTTTGGAATATGTTTCTGTACCATGTACGTATACTTTTTTCTTCACTAATGTCATTTCTCTTCTATTTATATTTTTATTCGTTTTTGCACTTGCATATTTATTTATATGTCTAAATATGCATATCTATACATGTCACTTAATATATATATATTTTTTATTTTTCATGATATATAGTTATATTTTTTTGTATATACATAGTTTTGTGTACACTTATACTATATGAATTCACATAACCAATTTTATACATAGGTTCTACTCACTTTTTTATCACACATAAAAACATACAACATATAATGTTTTACCAATTTCGGGTCACTTTATTTCATATCACCATCATACATAATATATATATATTTTCACTCTATTTATTTTTATGCATTTATTTCTCAATGATGTGCTTGACATATAACCATGACCGATGATAGAATTATAGTTCATAACGCCATCGCCATACTGTCAGTTTGGTACTTCATCCAATGTATAAATCAATACTATGTCTTTTGTTGCGACATCGTCCAGTCAGGCTAATCTGTATCCATACCCACCTATATATCCAGGCATGTACAGCTGTGCGCTTACGCCAGGGGGAGTGACTGGGCTATCTCGTTGCTCGTGCGTCTATATCCCAGTGGGCGGGGCTTCGCGACGTCAGACGTCGTCGATCCCCCGCCCGCCTGGATGACGCGTGGCCAGGAGTGTGCCGTCGGCCATCTTTAGACCTGGCGCATGACGCCAGTACGAGCTAACACATTGCCTGGATGAGTAACGCCCCTATCATGCCTGATTGAATGCTGTGCATGTAAATGGAGGGTCCCACTGGAGAGACGCCACCCCCGGACGAAGGCATTTCGTCAGCGATGATTGGAAACTGTCAGTATGTATGGACACAGACCTTTAACCGGTTAAGGACTAGGCTGTTTTACAGCTAAATGACCAGAGCAAATTTGACAATTTTGCTTTGCGCTTCTTTAGATGACTATAACTCTGCAGGTGAATAAAGTTCATCTTTGAATTTTACACTCTTCTTAAAGGACAGATAGGGCTTTGTTTTAGTGGCATTTGTCAGTATATATCATTTTTATTTCTTTCTCTAAAGTGGGCAAAATTGGAAAAAAATGCAAGAATTTAGCAATTGCGTCAGTTTATGATAGCTTTTTCCCACACAAAATGAACCACAGACAAAATTAATCTCCTTTCACATTCTGCCACTTCTCCTGTGCATGGGGATACCAAATATGTGTGCCTTATTCACTGTGCGGGCATGTGCCAGGGCTTGGCATAAAAGGAGGCTTTTTGGTCCAGGAATTCTGCACTTGACTTTATAGCCGCATACTGTTTTCTGGGGGGCCTAATGCTGCTGAAACATTAGAATCACCCCATAAATGACTTCATTCACACAAGTAGACCCCACAAGGTTTCCTTCAAGGGGTTTATCATATTTTTAGACTGTCCAGTTTTCTTCTGAAAGTTTCTTGAATAAGATGGATCAAAATAAAATTAGCAATTTTTTAGCAAATACGTCAGTTTATACCAGCATTTTTCACACACGGCATAGACCACGGACAAAAATAATCTCCTTTCACTTTCTGCCACTTCTCCTGTGCATGGGGATACCAAATATGTGTGTCTTATTATCACATAGAGAAGTAGGAGGGCGGACGATAGAAGAAGATTATTTCACAAATAACTTTTTTTCAAAGCTGGTTTTACAAAACTCAACAGAGTTTCTATAACACGTCCAAAATATCTGCTCTTGAAGCAGAAATCCCAAAATATTCATCTAGGGGTAGAATGGGAATTTATTTTTTTGGGTTTTCTAAAATAAGAAATTGCAGGTTTATGCAAATGGAGCTCTCCAGCAGATGAACTTTAGAGAACATGCAAACATGACATCCACCCCCCACCCATTCCCTCCCCCAGCCTTGGAGTAAAATCAGGGGAAAAATAAAAACGTAATGTAGGGCAAATATATTTTCAACGAATTAACTAAAATCTAATAATGCAGAACAGTGTGGTATTTTTTAAAACATGGCTCAATGCACAGGCCTGGTTGTAAGGGACATGAGGGACAGAAATATCGGGAATCTTTGCGGTGCCGGTCTTTTCTGCAGACGCGGCACTTTTTCTGGGGGTTGCTTCTGGTTGGTGTTGGGGGAATCCGACTGATGAAGTGTCTTTCAGTCAGTCGCGTGACATCCTCAGACTGGGGGCATTCTCGGGTGTCCTGAACATCAAAAATGAGGCCCTCAATAATTTTCTCCTGGAAATCCAGGTATGTGTCTCTGCCTCTGTTTTTTTTGTAGAGCACAAATGAGTTGTGGATTTGCCACCTGTAACAGATAAATGGCCACTTTTTTGTACCAGGTTTTAGTTTGGCGTTTTACTAAATAGGGCTGTAAAACCTGGTCGCTTAAATCCACCCCCCCATGTACTTGTTATATTCGGACCCGATCACTGGTTTGTGCTTGTCCGATGTTGCCCCTCTTTCCCTCACTGCCACTGTTCCTGCGGTATGAATCGTGCTTAGCACATACACATCTTTGCGATCCCTGAAATTGACCGCCAGCAATTCTTCAGATGCATAAGCACAGGAGACCCCCTTTACCATGCGCTTCCCCACTAATTGCTGTGGAAAACCAATTCTGTTTTTGCGCATGGTACCACATGCCCCAGTCCTTGCAGCATGCAAATGCCTAAACGGGCACACTGGAATAAAAATGATCACAGTACAGGTGGTACCCCTGGTGAAGCAGAGGCTGCATTATCTCCCACACGATCTTACTGCTGGTGGAAAGATCAGGGGGGCATCCAGGAACATTTATTGAGCGGTCCCGCACTTCATAAATCCTGAAGGCGGTGGTATATCCTGACCCGCTTTCACACAGTTTGTAGAGCTTAACGCCATATCTTGCCCTTTTGGAAGGTAGATATTGGCGAAAGCTAAGTCTGCCATGAAAGTTGAGGAGGGATTCGTCCACACTTACATTCTGCTCAGGGGTGTAGAGTTGCAGAAATAAATTATTCAGGGAATTTACTAGCGGTCTTATTTTGAACAACCGATCCCGGTTTGCATCGGTACTTGGGGGGGCCTGTGCGTTGTCATTGAAGTGGAGGAACCTCATTATTGTCTCATAACGAGACCTGGGCATTACTGCAGAATATACTGGGGTGGCTTGGGCGGGTCTTGTTGACCAGTAAGACCTAATGGAGGGCTTTTTGACAATACCCATATTTAGGGTGAGCCCCAAAAATTTTTTTAATTCCTGCTAATTGGTGGGCGTCCAATCTCTGGCATGGGTGGATGAAGGTTTCTGCCTTATATATTGCGTGGCATATAAATTTGTTTCGTGGACAATCTGATTTAGGATGTCGTCGGTTATAAATAAATGGAAGTAATCCATTTGGACAAAATTTGTATTGTCCACGGTTATGCCAGGAGTGGCAGTAAATCCGTGGATTCTAGGCCCAAAAGATGGGGCAGGTGCCCATACAAGAGCCTGGACTGAAGGGACCAGGCTGTCCTGTGCTACAGCGCTACTTGGCCCTGCGCTTTCATGTTCTGGAGTTTCAACTGCATCAGGGACAACGTTCCCTGAAGATGAACCTGAAGTGACGCTGTCATCGTCACTACCTAAAACAGGTTCCATCTCGGACGCCATCTCTGATGCGGTCTCCGACTCAGACCACAGCATGGCGTATGCCTCCTTGGCGCTAAACAACTTCCTCGCCATAACGTAACTAACACTAACTAAACAAATTATTATTTTTTTTTCTATAAAACACACAAACTAACTGCTATATATAAAAACACCGAAAAAGGCCATACTTACAAATGGACACAGCCAGGCCAGAAATGCTGATGAAAGGGCGAGCAGGTGCTTTAAATAATAATAGCCACTCCCACTAGTCTTGAGGGGAGTGGTGTGTGGTGCATGGGATGTGTAGTAAGAAATAATAAATGAACTCGCAAGTCTGGGGATCCTTGTCGTGGATTGCGAGCTTGCGTCCTTTTGGCCAAAATGATTACCAATACCCCAGGTATTTTTCATTATTATGTATATTCGCTTCTCTTGGACACAGCCGGGTCTTTGATGCTGGGAGAGCATGGTGTGTTGTTGTTTGGCATAGCAAGCAGGGTAGCCCGCTCTATGAATTATCAAGGCGTCACAAATAGGCTTCTACCTGGCTATACACGTTGTGCCTCATGACGTACACACTATCCCTCCATGTTTCACTCACTTGCACCCCATTATCCATTTATTTCTATTGAGGCACTTCATTTATTACTGCCCCCTATATTTCACTTATAGTATTACACTTGCACACACACTATTCATTTATTATTTCTTACTACACATCCCATGCACCACACACCACTCCCCTCAAGACTAGTGGGAGTGGCTATTATTATTTAAAGCACCTGCTCGCCCTTTCATCAGCATTTCTGGCCTGGCTGTGTCCATTTGTAAGTATGGCCTTTTTCGGTGTTTTTGTATATGTCCCTGTGTTTTTATCGGTTCTGTAACTGCTATATATATCTACACTACCGCTAACAAAAAATAAATCGCTATTGCTATATATATTATATATATATGTGGATATATATATAATTATATACTCCCTACCTGCCTATTCTAATAGAATAAAAGAAAGAAAGGTAGATAGAAAAAAAGATAGATGGATAGATAGATTGTATAGATAGATAGAAATCTATCTATACAGAGAATGTTTTATGAGTCTAACTGTATTTTTTTGTAACTGTAACTGTATTCTTCTGGCAGCAATTCTCCCGAGTCTCTTCTTCTCCTCAAACTGAAACAATGTTTGAGGAGAAGAAAAGAGGCAGGAGATTTACTGCCAGAAAAGTCAAAATAAAACAAATGTGGTCGCTGTGATAGGTTTTCACAGTGACCACATGTTCAGGGACCATCAGATTGGTCCCTGATACTCTGCCCAGTGCCCAGAGCTGTTGGTAACAGCGTGGGCACAGGGCTGTGTGCACGCGATCGAGTGCACACTGTTTTCTATGCAGAAATGCATGTGATCGCTGTGATTGGTTGTCACAGCGATCACATGTTCAGGGGCCAAAAGATTGACCCCTGACATTCTGCCCAGTGCCCATGGCTGTTAGCAACAGCCAGGGCATAGAGCTGTGTGCACGCATGCACAGTCTCTGAAGTGAAAGACAGACTTGGGGTATACTAACAATGCTCAGGCAAGGATCAGATGGGTTGGGCCCTTCTTATAGTCCAGGAAATCATGTGTGTTGATGATGGTGATTTCCTACATGTGCGTGCGCTGGCCCTTTAAGAGAGGGCACGAGCGTGCGCGCGCACCCTACGGGACAGAGCAGATCGTAGCAGAAGTGAGCGCTGGCGTCTCCTGGGAAGGAGATGAGAACCAGCGCTCACAGATCCATGGCTGCGGGCGTCAGGTGAGTGGACCCGATGGCCCTGGACGCTACAGTATCCCCCCTCTTACGCCCCCTCTTCTTGGGACTAGAGCGAGAGGAGCTTTTTAAGAGCAGAGGCATCAAGGTTCTCCTCCGGCTCCCAGGACCTCTCCTCAGGACTAAAGCCTCTCCAGTCCACCAAATAGAAAGTCCTTCCTCCTACCCTCTTGCAGTCCAGGATCTCCCTCACCTCGAACACATCAGAAGAACCGCTGGGAGCAGTTGTGGAACAGGAAGTCTTGCTGTAGCAGTTCAGGACCACTGGTTTCAGGAGGGACACATGAAAGGAGTTGGGGATTCTGAGGGTAGGAGGCAGCAGCAGTTTATAGGAGACAGGGTTAATCTGTTGCCGAATCTCAAAAGGACAGAGAAACCTGGGAGCAAACTTGTATGAAGGCACCCTCAAACGAATGTTCCATGAGGACAGCCAGACTTTGGTACTTGGAAGATACTGCGGCGGCTCTCTTCTTGTATCCGCTTTTCGCTTCATGCCCGGATCTGTTGCCAAATTTACAGGAAGTCCCCAAATGCAGAGTCAGCAGCGGGTACCTGAGAAGTAGTAGACACTGGAAGAGGGACTCTAGGATGTTGACCGTATACAATGTAAAACGGAGTGGAAGTGGTGGACTCGCTTGTGTGGTTGTTGTACGAGAACTCGGCTCAAGGAAGAAGCTGTACCCAGTTATCATGCTGTAAGGAAATGAAGTGACGGAGATAATTCTCCATGATCTGGTTGATCCTCTCGACTTGCCCATTGGACCGGGGGTGATAGGCTGTGGAAAAGTCCAATATCACATCCAGGAGTTTACAGAGAGCCCTCCAGAACCTCGAGGTAAACTGAAACCCCCGATCAGACACAATGTGAAGGGCAAGCCATGCAAGCGGTAGATGTGCTGGATGAAGAGATTCGCCATTCGGGGAACAGAAGGTAGGCCGGTCAGCGGGATAAATTGTGCCATCTTCGAGAACCGGTCCACCACCACCCAGACAGTGTTGCATCCTGCTGAGGGAGGAAGGTCAGTGACAAAGTCCATCACAATGTGCTGCAAGGTGGCATTGGGTATAGGCACAGGTTGATGGAGGCCGGCAGGCTTGGAATTAGTAACCTTGTTAGAAGCACACACCGTGCAAGAAGAGACAAAGTCCACAACATCCTTGGGCAGCGTGGGCCACCAAAAGTGACGAGCAATCAGGTCTCGGGTTTTACAAACACCAGGGTGCCCAGCCAGTTTAGAACTGTGTCCCCATCGGAGAATTCTTCTCCTGCCTGCTAATCGAACAAAAGTCCTCCCCGGAGGGATGTCTCTAACCTGCAAAGGATTGGCAGTGATAATGCAGGACAGGTCTATAATAGTTTGAAGAGACTCCACCGTGTTATCCGTTTCAAATGACCTGGACAGGGCATCGGCCCTCACATTCCTGTCAGCGGCCACTCTGCGTGACAGGGATTTAGTCGTTGAGCGGACTGAAGGTAGGTGAGGTTCATGTGGTCGGTGTAGATTAGGATGGGGTGAGCTGCGCCCTCCAGCAGATGGCTCTACTTCTCCAGAGCCAATTTGATGGCCAGTAGCTCCTGATCCCCAACAGAGTAAATGCGCTCTGCAGAAGAAAAAAGTCTCGAGTAGTAGCCACATACTACTGCCTTTCCTTTGGGGCTCCTCTGGAACAGAAGTGCGCCTGCACCAACATAAAAGGCGTCCACCTCCAAAGAAAACTGTATATATACGTCAGGATGATAGAGGATTGAGGCAGAAGTAAAGGCTTTTTTGAGACTAAAAAATGTGGACTCTGCCTCTGGGGTCCACACCTTGGCGTTCACATCGTTCTTGGTAAGGGTGGAAATAGGAGATGTCAGCGATGAGACGTTTGGGATAAACTGCCGGTAGAAATTGGCAAATCCCAGGAAACGCTGTATGGACCTCAGACCTTGAGGACGTGGCCACTCCAGGACAGCTCTCACTTTCTCAGGATCCATCTTGAGACCTTGATCCGATATGATGTAGCCCAGGAAGTGCAGAGAACTCCTCTCAAAGACGCACTTCTCCAGCTTGGCGTATAAATATCAGCTTGGGGAGAAAATCAAAATATCATCGAGATAAACAACAACACAGATATAGAGGAGATCTCGGAAGATATCATTAACGAGTTCCTGAAACACTGCGGGAGCGTTACACAGTCCGAAGGGCATCACTACGTATTTGTAGTGCCCGTCACGGGTGTTAAATGCTGTCTTCCATTCGTCACACTGGCGGACCGGAGCGGAAGTGAGATGGGGACCAGCGCTCACAGATCCATGGCTGTGGGCGTCAGGAGGTGAGTGGAACCGACGGCCCCTGGCCATAGATGCTACATGTGAGTAAACTCGCTAATATACATTCCCGTCCCCCTTGGTGCTGTTTCTGAGATTTTCATAGATTTTTATAGCGCTGATGAGGAACCGGAAGTCTAGTTGTACAGTCTTCTTTGGTGACGACACGACTCTTCGTCATATGATCGGCCCCGCTGTACTCTATGTACTCGCTGTACTACTGCTCGTGCAGTATACGGAGCACAGCGCCGCTCTCTGAGAGGTTCCTCTGAGAGGTTCCTGTTGTTTCTCCTTTGCTTTATCCAATGCTAAAAACTAATAATGATTTTTTTTAAATGCAAGCCCCTCAGTTGGAGTCACTGGGACCCAACACTAGAATTTCATCTGATTTGACAGATTATGGCACAATTTTCTATGGGGAATTTATGGTGGTTATTTTGATATTCCCATACTGTTTTTTGTCACAGACCACCTACCTAAACATTGCTACAGACAAATCCACCTCTTCATGGTAAAGGTATTCTTTAATGTCAGTGCTGTCTTACAGCAGGATAATGCCCCAGCCACACTGCAAAAATCGTTCAGGACTGATGTGAGGAACATGGCAAAGAGTTCAAGGTGTTGACCTGGCCTCCATATTCTTAATTCAATCAATCATCTGTGAGATGTGCTGGAAAAACAAATCCAATCCATGGAGACCCCTACTCACAACTTACAGGACTTAACCCCTTAATGACGAAGCCTAGGTTGGGCCTTAAGGCTCAGAGCCCATTTGTCTAATCTGACATTATCTAAGGGGAGACATTTTCTCAACCTGTTGCAGGAAAATTTTATGGGCCAGTTTGTGGAAGACCCAACTAGAGGTGAAGCTCTGTTGGATCTGGTCATTTCTAATAATGCAGATCTTGTTGGGAACGTCAATGTTCGTGAAAACCTCGGTAACAGTGATCACAATATAGTTACATTTACCTATACTGTAAAAAACAAACACAGGCTGGGAGGGCAAAAACATTTAATTTTAAGAAAGCCAATTTCCCCAGGATGAAGGCGGCAATTCAGGATATAGACTGGGAAGAACTAATGTCAAATAATGGGACAAATGATAAATGGGAGATTTTCAAATCTACTTTGGGTTATTATAGTGCAAAATGTATTCCTATAGGTAACAAGTATAAACGACTCAAATTAAACCCCACATGGCTTACACCTTCTGTGAAAGGGGCAATACATGACAAAAAAAGGGCATTTAAAAAATACAAATCTGAGGGTACGTCTGAAGCCTTTGTAAAATATAAAGAGCTTAATAAAATCTGTAAAAATGTAATAAAATTAGCAAAAATACAAAATGAAAGGCAGGTGGCCAAGGATAGTAAAACAAATCCCAAAAAATTCTTCAAGTATATAAATGCTAAAAAGCCAAGGTCTGAACATGTAGGACCCCTAGATAATGGTAATGGGGAGTTGATCACAGGGGATCAAGAGAAGGCAGAGTTACTAAATGGGTTCTTTAGCTCTGTATATACAACTGAAGAAAGAGCAGCTGATGTAGCCGCTGCCAGTGCTGTTAATATATCAGTTGATATACGGAATTGGATGAATGTAGAGATGGTCCAAGCTAAATTAAATAAAATAAATGTGCACAAGGCCCCGGGACCAGATGGGATACACCCTAGAATTCTTAAAGAGCTTAGTTCAGTTATTTCTGTCCCCCTTTTCATAATATTCAGAGAATCTCTAGTGACTGGTATAGTGCCAAGGGACTGGTGCAGCGCAAATGTGGTGCCTATTTTCAAAAAGGGCTCTAGGTCTTCCCCGGGTAATTATAGACCAGTAAGCTTAACATCCATCGTGGGGAAAATGTTTGAGGGGCTATTGAGGGACTATATACAGGATTATGTGACAAAAAATAGCATTATAAGTGACAGCCAGCACGGTTTTACTAAGGACAGAAGTTGTCAAACTAACCTAATCTGTTTTTATGAAGAGGTGAGCAGAAGTCTAGACACAGGGGCCACTGTGGATATAGTGTTTATATGAAGAGGTGAGCAGAAGCCTAGACAGAGGGGCCGCTGTGGATATAGTGTTTATATGAAGAGGTGAGCAGAAGCCTAGACACAGGGGCCGCTGTGGATTTAGTGTTTTTGGACTTTGCAAAGGCATTTGACACTGTCCCCCATAGACGCCTAATGGGTAAATTAAGGACTATAGGTTTAGAAAATATAGTTTGTAATTGGATTGAGAATTGGCTCAAGGACCTTATCCAGAGAGTTGTGGTCAATGATTCCTTCTCTGAATGGTCCCCGGTTATAAGTGGTGTACCCCAGGGTTCAGTGCTGTGACCACTATTATTCAACTTATTTATTAATGATATAGAGCAGGGGATTAATAGCACTATTTCTATGTTTGCAGATGACACCAAGCTATGTAATATAGTTCAGTATATGGAAGATGTTCATGAATTGCAGGCAGATTTAAACAAACTAAGTGTTTGGGCATCCACTTGGCAGATGAAGTTTAATGTAGATAAATGTAAAGTTATGCATCTGGGTACGAACAACCTGCAAGCATCATATGTCCTAGGGGGAGCTACACTGGGGGAGTCACTTGATGAGAAGGATCTGGGTGTACTTGTAAATCATAAACTAAATAACAGCATGCAGTGTCAATCAGCTGCTTCAAAGGCCAGCAGGATATTGTCGTGTATTAAAAGAGGCATGGACTCACGGGACAGGGATGTAATATTGCCACTTTACAAAGCATTAGTGAGGCCTCATCTAGAATATGCAGTTCAGTTCTGGGCTCCAGTTCATAGAAAGGATGCCCTGGAGTTGGAAAAAATACAAAGAAGAGCAACGAAGCTAATTAGGGGCATGGAGAATTTAAGTTATGAGGAAAGATTAAAAGAATTAAACCTATTTAGCCTTGAAAAAAGACGACTAAGGGGGGACATGATTAATTTATATAAATATATTAATGGCACATACAAAAAATATGGTGAAATTCTGTTCCATGTAAAACCCCCTCAAAAAACAAGGGGGCACTCCCTCCGTCTGGAGAAAAAAAGGTTCAACCTGCAGAGGCGACAAGCCTTCTTTACTGTGAGAGCTGTGAATCTATGGAATAGCCTACCGCAGGAGCTGGTCACTGCAGGGACAGTAGATGGCTTTAAAAAAGGGTTAGATAATTTCCTAGAACAAAAAAGTATTAGCTCCTACGTGTAGAAATTTTTTCCTTCCCTTTTCCCGTCCCTTGGTTGAACTTGATGGACATGTGTCTTTTTCAGCCGTACTAACTATGTAACTATGTAACTATGACATGTGTCACTTTATGTGGTAATAACTTTGGAATGCCTTTATTTATCCAAGTGATTCTGAGACTGTTTTCTGGTGACACATTGAACTTTATGTTAGTGGTAAAATTTGGTTGATACATTCAGTGAAAAACAAAAAATTACAGAAAATGTGGTGTAAGGCAGATGGTTATACCACACTAAATAGTTATTAATTAACAATTTGTTTTTTTAAATAAAGGACTTAATATTGAAAAAAGTTGTTTTTTTTACAACTGTTTTTTTTTTGTCTCACTAGGTGACTTGAAGTCAGGAATCCCTGATCGCTATTCTAATACACTGACAGCAAACCTAAGGCAGGACAAACTAGACTTCCGTAGATGACAAACCCGGAGGCCATTGTTAGGCCTCCTGTTGCCATAACATGATGGAATAGAACGTCAAGGAGCAGGAAGGGGTTAAAGGATCTGCTAACGTCTTGGTGCCAGATACCACAGAACACTTTTAAAGATCTTCTGAAATCCATGTCCCAACGGGTCAGAGCTATTATGGCAGCACGAGGAGGACTACACAAGGCAGGTGGTTTTAATGTTATGTCTGGATGGTGTATATGTTAGTAATTAATTTCTATTAATTTGTACATTGATGGAAATTAGGGTATGTTCACACGCAAACTCAAAAATATCTGAAAATACAGAGCTGTTTTCAAGGTATTCAGCGTTTTTTTACGGCCGTTTTTGGAGCTGTTTTCAATATTGTCTAGGAAAAACGGCTCCAAAAGCGGCCCAAGAAGTGACTTGCACTTCTTTTGTGAACATACCCTAAAAAAAGAGTAATTTTTCTGTGCTTTTTATTTTTACAATATATATCAATCACCCTAAATATTGTAATCTTGGGGCCTACATTGCTCCTATGTAAACATGGGAACACCACCATTCTCACCAGTTTTAAGGCGTAATGTAAGTCTTAGGCCAAAATGTAGTAGTAGTCGAAACGCCAATCCAACCGAGATGGAATATGAAATATCCAAGATAGAAGGGAGTCCCAGGCATAAAATAAGATAAGATAACTTTATTAATCCCCGAAGGGAAATTCCAGTATCACATAAATGGATTCTGGGAAACGGCATCAGGGATCTTTTATTATTAGGTCTCTGTGCAGATTGAGATTCTGGCGTCCAAGGTGAAGATGATGAAGAAGACTAGGTGGTACTGTAGACAAAACAAAAAATAATCAGACCAGACGATAATCACTCAGCAATATACTGGTGCCGAAGCTCCAGCCATGATTTCACAAAAATACTATAGATGTCAGTGATCATATCTGTACTGCTGGTGTTTCTTCTGTACCACAGCTGTTGGTACTTATCTCCTGCTCTTTCTTTGAAAGGCATGGACGCGGCACAAGGGACAGCGTGGATTTGTCGGGATCCAATGTGCAATACAAGGCAGATGGAATATGTGAGAACATGGCAGAACGGTGACTTGCTCTCCAATCTCATAGTCCTCTAGGCATATAGTGCAGGACTGGATGTCTTCGTTTTCAGTAAAAGTTCGAGATGGGAGTCTATCAATCTGCCTGCCTCTCCTGCCTCGCCGACGTTGTCTTCTCTGCACAGGTCTGCTGTCTGTGGTCTCTGTTGTCGACTGTTGGTTGGGAAGCAGCTGACTGGTGCTTGGTGTTGGCTCCACCAGCCTGTTAGATGTTTGCTGAGGAGATCTGCTTCCTTCTCTGGATGGCTGCAGGTTTGGTAGCGGCTCACTGGTGCTGGGGTCTTGTGTTGGTTCCTCCAGCCTTTCGGATCTCTCCTGAGTAGTTGATGGAGTAGACGCAGGCTGGGATTCTCCAGAAATTCTGAGCTCGGTCGCACTATTAATACGACGGCCACTTGTCGTTTCAGACTGTTCTATTGGCTCAGATCGTAATGGGGACCGGCTTCTGTCCGCTCCGTCTTGCTGCAACCTACGGCGCGGTGGAACTTGACCACGTCTTCGTCTCCTGTCAGGGACATTGTCATGGTCTTCATCCTGCTCCACACTCTGACGCCTTCTATGTCCAGATCTTAATCTTCCATCAGCAATGCCTAGATGTGAAACAATGTGTATAACATATATTAATTATGTACAGAAAAAATGGGAAAAAAGATCAATACCAGACATTTCCTATGGACTCGCGTGGCCTTCTTTCTAGAGGAAAGCTCCCATGTTTTTCTTATCTTGGACAACCGTTTTGATACTATGAATATATACACAGTCGAGTCACATTATTATAGCTACTACTAATATCCAGAGTAACCGGCGTGTGCAGCACGGACAGCAGTAGACGGGCTGGGAGTGACTCAATAAGGTGCTGGTCAGTGGTCTCATATGTGGAGCCTCGCTGACTCCATACATCCCACATTTACTGGAGGGTGCGTGGGGGAGGATCCATAAAGCGAACAACACGATTGACGTGGTCCCACAGATGCTCAATTGGGTTCAAGTCTGGAGAAATAGGGGGCCAGGGAAGTACTTGGAAGTCTTGGTCGTGCTCTTCCAACCACTGTCGGGCATTTATAGTCGTGTGACATGTCGCATTGTCTTGCTTTAAGATTCCATTTGCTCCAGGGAAGACAATCAGCATGTATGGTGGATGTGATCTGTAACGATGGATTCATATCTAAATCGGTTCAGAGCCTTCCATATGGATGAGTGGCCCAGAAGAATGCCATGGAAAAATACCCCAGGCGCTGACGTCGCCGCCAGCTTTTTCCAGCAATGGTTGTAAAGTCCATCCTTTCGATGAAGCAGAAAACGTGATTTATCGGAGAAGACAACCCTTTGCCAATCATCGGTGCTCTGAGACCAATACTGCCGTGCAAATTGAAGCCATTTTTTCTGATGCACCTTTGTTACATAGGAGCAGTGACCATCCGTCGGGTTCGGAGCCCCATACGCAGTCGGGTTCGCTGAACTGTTGTATTAGACACACGTCTGGTAGCCAACGTTCACCTCTCAAATACATGGCACGTGGTGCTCTGCAGTTTCCATGTCCGTTATTCCCAATGATGCCATTTGTCCACTCACGATACACTGTCACCACAGCAGCACGCGAACAGTTCACAAACTGCGCTGTTTGAGAAATACCGCCGCCCTTGGTCCGAAAGCCAATAATCATCCCTTTTTGCAACTGAAAAACGGTGCATTTTTTGCGGACGCAAAACGGACACGTTTGTGTGAAACTAGTCTAAATGTATCTGATATAACTAGTTCCACTTACCTTGATTTATCCGGGAACTTTCGTCTATTGCAAGCTGCAAGAGTTCTCGGTAACTCATTGTTCCTTGTAGCAGGCGGCTTGATGTTTAAATTCAGGAACAATGGAAAAACGGGATTCCTCAAATAAGAGGGAATCTACCACGATGTTCAGAAGTTGCACTGGTGTTTAAGTGCCCTGAACAGATGATGTAGTAGTCGCTTTGTAGCACAAATTCGCTCTTTGAAAAACCAAGTGAAGTTTCAGCATCAGCATCAACTCGAGATATGGCACTGATGTGACCGCGCTTGGGGTCCTTAGAACTTCACGCCATTGTGATGTCACTGCTATAGATGCCACACCCTCCATTGTTCTGATGACATCACTGCCTGCAGTGATGTCATAATGCTTACGGTATGTCATAAACGGTCCCCTGCTCTGCATTATACCAATCACTGCAGCAAAGCCTCCAAATAAAAAACATAAATATATATTAAATTTTTTTATATTTACATATTGCAGCTGAAAATCTCTAATATTTGTTTAGTAAATGTTTCTCTATAATTGTTTAGTAAATGTTGTAGCACACAATTCATCTAAGTAAAAGTCTTAGTAACAGATTACCACAATGGAGAGGTGGAAATGTAACTTTATTTTTCTAAAACTAGATGGTTCTGGAGTAAATAAGAATCCTTTATAACCTAAAGAGGTTGTCTGGTATAAGAAACCCATTGTAAATACCCTATTGGGGAATTCTAAGTTAAGAAAGGACAAGTCTCTTATTGATTTCACTGTGTAATGCTTAGTTTCTCCTGTGGTGGCGCTGCAGGGGAATTCAACACTTCTCAAGTTCCATCACAGATTAAATCTGATCACTGGGGTCACAATCAGCGAAATTAAGCTGCACTATCTGGAAGTACAAATTACACTGAGACTAAGACTTACTAAGACTAAGTCTCTAAGACTTACTAAGACTTTTACTTAGATGAATTGTGTGCTACAACATTTACTAAACAATTATAGAGAAACATTTACTAAACAAATATTAGAGATTTTCAGCTGCAATATGTAAATATAAAAAAATGTAATATATATTTATTTTTTTATTTGGAGGCTTTGCTGCAGTGATTGGTATAATGCAGAGCAGGGGACCGTTTATGACATACCGTAAGCATTATGACATCACTGCAGGCAGTGATGTCATCAGAACAATGGAGGGTGTGGCATCTATAGCAGTGACATCACAATGGCGTGAAGTTCTAAGGACCCCAAGCGCGGTCACATCAGTGCCATATCTCGAGTTGATGCTGATGCTGAAACTTCACTTGGTTTTTCAAAGAGCAAATTTGTGCTACAAAGCGACTACTACATCATCTGTTCAGGGCACTTAAACACCAGTGCAACTTCTGAACATCGTGGTAGATTCCCTCTTATTTGAGGAATCCCGTTTTTCCATTGTTCCTGAATTTAAACATCAAGCCGCCTGCAACAAGGAACAATGAGTTACCGAGAACTCTTGCAGCTTGCAATAGACGAAAGTTCCCGGATAAATCAAGGTAAGTGGAACTTGTTATATCAGATACATTTAGGCTAGTTTCACACAAACGTGTCCGTTTTGCGTCCGCAAAAAATGCACCGTTTTTCAGTTGCAAAAAGGGATGATTATTGGCTTTCGGACCAAGGGCGGCGGTATTTCTCAAACAGCGCAGTTTGTGAACTGTTCGCGTGCTGCTGTGGTGACAGTGTATCGTGAGTGGACAAATGGCATCATTGGGAATAACGGACATGGAAACTGCAGAGCACCACGTGCCATGTATTTGAGAGGTGAACGTTGGCTACCAGACGTATGTCTAATACAACAGTTCAGCGAACCCGACTGCGTATGGGGCTCCGAACCCGACGGATGGTCACTGCTCCTATGTAACAAAGGTGCATCAGAGAAAATGGCTTCAATTTGCACGGCAGTATTGGTCTCAGAGCACCGATGATTGGCAAAGGGTTGTCTTCTCCGATAAATCAAGTTTTCTGCTTCATCGAAAGGATGGACTTTACAACCATTGCTGGAAAAAGCTGGCGGCGACGTCAGCGCCTGGGGTATTTTTCCATGGCATTCTCTGGGCCACTCATCCATATGGAAGGCTCTGAACCGATTTAGATATGAATCCATCGTTACAGATCACATCCACCATACATGCTGATTGTCTTCCCTGGAGCAAATGGAATCTTAAAGCAAGACAATGCGACATGTCACACGACTATAAATGCCCGACAGTGGTTGGAAGAGCACGAGCAAGACTTCCAAGTACTTCCCTGGCCCCCTATTTCTCCAGACTTGAACCCAATTGAGCATCTGTGGGACCACGTCAATCGTGTTGTTCGCTTTATGGATCCTCCCCCACGCACCCTCCAGTAAATGTGGGATGTATGGAGTCAGCGAGGCTCCACATATGAGACCACTTACCAGCACCTTATTGAGTCACTCCCAGCCCGTCTACTGCTGTCCGTGCTGCACACGCCGGTTACTCTGGATATTAGTAGTAGTTATAATAATGTGACTCGACTGTGTATATATTCATAGTATTAAAACGGTTGTCCAAGATTAGAAAGACATGGGAGCTTTCCTCTAGAAAGAAGGCCACGCGAGTCCATAGGAAATGTCTGGTATTGATCTTTTTTCCCATTTTTTCTGTACATAATTAATATATGTTATACACATTGTTTCACATCTAGGCATTGCTGATGGAAGATTAAGATCTGGACATAGAAGGCGTCAGAGTGTGGAACAGGATGAAGACCATGACAATGTCCCCGACAGGAGACGAAGACGTGGTCAAGTTCCACCGCGCCGTAGGTTGCAGCAAGACGGAGCGGACAGAAGCCGGTCCCCTTTACGACCTGAGCCAATAGAACAGTCTGAAACGACAATTGGCCGTCGTATTAATAGTGAGACCGAGCTCAGAATTCCTGTTGAATCCCGGCCTGGGTCTACTCCATCAACTACTCAGGAGAGATCCGAAAGGCTGGAGGAACCAACACAAGAGCCCAGCACCAGTGAGCCGCTACCAAACCTGCAGCCGTCCAGAGAAGGAAGCAGATCTCCTCAGCAAACATCTAACAGGCTGGTGGAGCCAACACCAAGCACCAGTCAGCTGCTTCCCAACCAACAGTCGACAACAGAGACCACAGACAGCAGACCTGTGCAGAGAAGACAACGTCGGCGAGGCAGGAGAGGCAGGCAGATTGATAGACTCCCATCTCGAACCTTTACTGAAAACGAAGACATCCAGTCCTGCACTATATGCCTAGAGGACTATGAGATTGGAGAGCAAGTCACCGTTCTGCCATGTTCTCACATATTCCATCTGCCTTGTATTGCACATTGGATCCCGACAAATCCACGCTGTCCCTTGTGCCGCGTCCATGCCTTTCAAAGAAAGAGGAGGAGATAAGTACCAACAGCTGTGGTGCAGAAGAAACACCAGCAGTACAGGTATGATCACTGACATCTATAGTATTTTTGTGAAATCATGGCTGGAGCTTCGGCACCAGTATATTGCTGAGTGATTATCGTCTGGTCTGATTATTTTTTGTTTTGTCTACAGTACCACCTAGTCTTCTTCATCATCTTCACCTTGGACGCCAGAATCTCAATCTGCACAGAGACCTAATAATAAAAGATCCCTGATGCCGTTTCCCAGAATCCATTTATGTGATACTGGAATTTCCCTTCGGGGATTAATAAAGTTATCTTATCTTATTTTATGCCTGGGACTCCCTTCTATTTTGGATATTTCATATTCCATCTCGGTTGGATTGGCGTTTCGACTACTACTACATTTTGGCCTAAGACTTACATTACGCCTTAAAACTGGTGAGAATGGTGGCGTTCCCATGTTTACATAGGAGCAATGTAGGCCCCAAGATTACAATATTTAGGGTGATTGATATATATTGTAAAAATAAAAATCACAGAAAAAATACTCTTTTTTTAGGGTATGTTCACAAAAGAAGTGCAAGTCACTTATGGGCCGCTTTTGGAGCCGTTTTTCCTAGACAATATTGAAAACAGCTCCAAAAACGGCCGTAAAAAACGCTGAAAACCTTGAAAACAGCTCTGTATTTTCAGATATTTTTGAGTTTGCGCGTGAACATACCCTAATTTCCATCAATGTACAAATGAATAGAAATTAATTACTAACATATACACCATCCAGACATAACATTAAAACCACCTGCCTTGTGTAGTCCTCCTCGTGCTGCCATAATAGCTCTGACCCGTTGGGACATGGATTTCAGAAGATCTTTAAAAGTGTCCTGTGGTATCTGGCACCAAGACGTTAGCAGATCCTTTAACCCCTTCCTGCTCCTTGACGTTCTATTCCATCATGTTATGGCAACAGGAGGCCTAACAATGGCCTCCGGGTTTGTCATCTACGGAAGCCTAGTTTGTCCTGCCTTAGGTTTGCTGTCAGTGAGTAACTGACAACACTTTTACACTGCACTACGCATGTAGTGCAGTGTATTAGAATAGCGATCAGGGATTCCTGACTTCAAGTCACCTAGTGAGACAAAAAAAAAACACTTGTATAAAAAAACTTTTTTCAATATTAAGTCCTTTATTTAAAAAAACAAATTGTTAACTAATAACTATTTTGTGTGTTATAACCATCTGCCTTACACCACATTTTCTGTAATTTTTTCTGTTTTTCACTGAATGTATCAACCAAATTTTACCACTAACATAAAGTTCAATGTGTCACCAGAAAACAGTCTCAGAATCACTTGGATAAATAAAGGCATTCCAAAGTTATTATTACCACATAAAGTGGCACATGTCATAGTTACATAGTTACATAGTTAGTACGGCTGAAAAAAGACACATGTCCATCAAGTTCAACCAAGGGACGGGAAAAGGGAAGGAAAAATTTCTACACATAGGAGCTAATACTTTTTTGTTCTAGGAAATTATCTAACCCTTTTTTAAAGCCATCTACTGTCCCTGCAGTGACCAGCTCCTGCGGTAGGCTATTCCATAGATTCTCCAGACGGAGGGAGTGTCCCCTTGTTTTTTGAGGGGGTTTTACATGGAACAGAATTTCACCATATTTTTTGTATGTGCCATTAATATATTTATATAAATTAATCATGTCCCCCCTTAGTCGTCTTTTTTCAAGGCTAAATAGGTTTAATTCTTTTAATCTTTCCTCATAACTTAAATTCTCCATGCCCCTAATTAGCTTTGTTGCTCTTCTTTGTATTTTTTCCAACTCCAGGGCATCCTTTCTATGAACTGGAGCCCAGAACTGAACTGCATATTCTAGATGAGGCCTCACTAATGCTTTGTAAAGTGGTAATATTACATCCCTGTCCCGCGAGTCCATGTCTCTTTTAATACACGACAATATCCTGCTGGCCTTTGAAGCAGCTGATTGACACTGCATGCTGTTATTGAGTTTATGATTTACAAGTACACCCAGATCCTTCTCAACAAGTGACTCCCCCAGTGTAGCTCCCCCTAGGACATATGATGCATGCAGGTTGTTCGTACCCAGATGCATAACTTTACATTTATCTACATTAAACTTCATCTGCCAAGTGGACGCCCAAACACTTAGTTTGTTTAAATCTGCCTGCAATTCATGAACATCTTCCATAGACTGAACTATATTATATAGCTTGGTGTCATCTGCAAAAATAGAAATAGTGCTATTAATCCCATCCTCTATATCATTAATAAATAAGTTGAATAATAGTGGTCCCAGCACTGAACCCTGGGGTACACCACTTATTACCGGGGACCATTCAGAGTAGGAATCATTGACCACAACTCTCTGGATACGGTCCTTGAGCCAATTCTCAATCCAATTACAAACTATATTTTCTAAACCTATAGTCCTTAATTTACCCATTAGGCGTCTATGGGGGACAGTGTCAAATGCCTTTGCAAAGTCCAAAAACACTAAATCCACAGCAGCCCCTCTGTCTAGACTTCTGCTCACCTCTTCATATAATCACTATATCCACAGCGGCCCCTCTGTCTAGGCTTCTGCTCACCTCTTCATATAAACACTATATCCACAGCGGCCCCTCTGTCTAGACTTCTGCTCACCTCTTCATAAAAACAGATTAGGTTAGTTTGACAACTTCTGTCCTTAGTAAAACCGTGCTGGCTGTCACTTATAATACTATTTATTGTCACATAATCCTGTATATAGTCCCTCAATAGCCCCTCAAACATTTTCCCCACGATGGATGTTAAGCTTACTGGTCTATAATTACCCGGGGAAGACCTAGAGCCCTTTTTGAAAATAGGCACCACATTTGCCCTGCGCCAGTCCCTTGGCACTATTCCAGTCACTAGAGATTCTCTGAATATTATGAAAAGGGGGACAGAAATAACTGAACTAAGCTCTTTAAGAATTCTAGCGTGTATCCCATCTGGTCCGGGGCCTTGTGCACATTTATTTTATTTAATTTAGCTTGGACAATATCTACATTCATCCAATTCAATATATCAACTGATATATTAACAGCACTGGCACCGGCTACATCAGCTGCTCTTTCTTCTGTTGTATATACAGAGCAAAAGAACCCATTCAGTAACTCTGCCTTCTCTTGATCTTCTATGACCAACTCCCCATTACCACTATCTAGGGGTCCTACATGTTCAGATTTTGGCTTTTTAGCATTTATATACTTGAAGAATTTTTTGGGATTTGTTCTACTATCCTTGGCCACCTGCCTTTCATTTTGTATTTTTGCTAATTTTATTACATTTTTACAGATTTTATTAAGCTCTTTATATTTTACAAAGGCTTCAGACGTACCCTCAGATTTGTATTTTTTAAATGCCCTTTTTTTGTCGTGTATTGCCCCTTTCACAGAAGGTGTAAGCCATGTGGGATTTAATTTTAGTCGTTTATACTTGTTACCTATAGGAATAAATTTTGCACTATAATAACCCAAAGTAGATTTGAAAATCTCCCATTTATCATTTGTCCCATTATTTGACATTAGTTCTTCCCAGTCTATATCCTGAATTGCCGCCTTCATCCTGGGGAAATTGGCTTTCTTAAAATTAAATGTTTTTGCCCTCCCAGCCTGTGTTTGTTTTTTACAGTATAGGTAAAATGTAACTATATTGTGATCACTGTTACCGAGGTTTTCACGAACATTGACGTTCCCAACAAGCTCTGCATTATTAGAAATGACCAGATCCAACAGAGCTTCACCTCTAGTAGGGTCTTCCACAAACTGGCCTATAAAATTTTCCTGCAACAGCTTGAGGAAATGTCTCCCCTTAGAAAATGTCAGATTAGACAAATGGGCTCTGAGCCTTAAGGCCCAACCTAGGCTTCGTCATTAAGGGGTTAAGTCCTGTAAGTTGTGAGTAGGGGTCTCCATGGATTGGATTTGTTTTTCCAGCACATCTATCAGATGATCGATTGAATTAAGAATATGGAGGCCAGCTGTCACGGACACTGGGTTTGTGGACGCACTAGGCCGCTCCACCGTAGCGGGGAGGCAGCTGACCAGGTCACAGTCTATGTGAAAGTAAGATGGCAGACAGTAATGCTTAGCTACCTGAAATAGTCCGGGCGGTGGCTGTGGCTTCAGCACGGATGGAGGCAGGTGCGGAAAGTGGCGCCAGACGTGGCGGGCAGTATCCGATGAGCAGATGGCACTTGACGTGGCAGAAGACACTTGATGTGGCAGATGGCACTTGATGTGGCAGATGGCACTTGACGTGGCAGATGGCACTTGACGTGGCAGATGACACTTGAACACGGGTAGGCACAGGAACAATGCGGAATACAGGAACGGTAATAGGGCATGGGTAACAGCGGGAACGGGAGACACTAAGGGACCATTTGCAAGACAGACTGGGAAAGACTAACAACGCTCAGGCAAGGATCAGAAGGGCTGGGGCATTCTTATAGAGCAGGAAGTCATGTGGGTTAATGATCATTGTTTTCATGTGCGCGCGCTGGCCCTTACGGGACCCAGCCGGACGGAGCGGAAGCGAGCGCTGGCCTCTCCTAGGAGGGAGACGGAGGCCAGCGCTCACAGATCCATGGCTGCGGGCATCGGGAGGTGAGTGAACTCGACGGCCCGCGGCCATGGGCGCTACAGTATCCACCCCTCTTACGCCCCCTCTTCTTGGTGCCAGAGTGAGAGAGGAACTTTTTAATAAGAGTAGGGGCGCTGAGGTTCTCTTCTGGCTCCCAGGACCTCTCCTCAGGACCAAACCCTCTCCAGTCCACCAGATAGAAAGTCCTTCCTCCTACCCTCTTGCGGTCCAGGATCTCCTTTACCTCGAATACATCAGAAGGGCCGCTGGAAGCAACTGTGGAACTAGAGGTCTTGCTGTAGCGGTTCAGGACCACAGGTTTCAGGAGGGACACATGGAAGGAGTTAGGGATTCTGAGGGTAGGGGGCAGCTGCAGCTTATAGGAAACAGGGTTAATTTGTTGCAGGATCTCGAAGGGACCAAGGAACCTGGGAGCAAACTTGTATGAAGGCACCCTCAAGTGAATGTTTCGAGAGGACAGCCAGACTTTAGTCCCTGGAAGATACTGAGGCGGCTCTCTTCTTTTGGTATCTGCCTTACGCTTCATGCGGTCTACCGCCAGCAAAATAGAGGACCGGGTCTGTTGCCAGATTTGCAGGAAGTCCCCATATGCAGAGTCAGCAGCGGGTACCTGAGATGAAGTCGACACTGGAAGAGGAACTCTGGGATGTTGACTGTACACGATGTGAAACGGAGTGGAAGTGGTGGACTCACTTGTGTGGTTATTATATGAAAACTCATCCCATGGAAGAAGTTGTACCCAGTTATCGTGCTGTGAAGAGATGAAGTTGCGGAGATAATTTTCCATGATCTGGTTGATCCTCTCAACTTGCCCATTGGACTGGGGGTGATAGGCAGAGGAAAAGTCCAAACTCACATCCAGGAGTTTACAGAGGGCTCTCCAGAACTTGGAGGTAAACTGAACCCCCCGGTCGGACACAATGTGAAGAGGCATGCCATGCAAGCGGAAGATGTGCTGAATGAAGGAAATTGCCAGTCGAGGAGCAGAGGGTAGGCCGGTCAGCGGGATAAAATGTGCCATCTTAGAGAACCGGTCCACCACCACCCAGATGGTGTTGCATCCTGCTGAGAGAGGAAGGTCCGTGACAAAGTCCATAGCGATGTGCTGCCAGGGGGCACTGGGTACAGGCAGGGGTTGAAGCAGGCCGGCAGGCTTGCTGTGAGCCACTTTGTTAGAGGCACACACCGTGCAAGCAGAGACAAAGTCCAGAACATCCTTAGGTAGCGTGGGCCACCAGAAGGGACGAGCGATCAGGTCTTGGGTCTTACGGACACCGGCGTGCCCAGCTAGTTTAGAACTGTGTCCCCAGCGGAGAATTCTTTTTCTGTCTGCCAACCGAACAAAAGTTCTCCCTGGAGGGATATTTCTAAGCTGCAGAGGATTGGCGGTGACAATGCAGGATGGGTCTATGATCGTCTGAAGGGACTCCACCGTGTCTTCCGTTTCAAATGATCTGGACAGGGCATCGGCCCTCACGTTCTTGTCAGCGGGACGTTAGTGGAGTAGAAATTGGAAATGGGTGACCACCTGGCTTGACGAGGATTCAGTCTTTGTGCAGACTGAAGGTAAGTGAGATTCTTGTGGTCAGTGAAGATCAGGATGGGGTGAGCAGCGCCCTCCAGAAGATGTCTCCACTCCTCCAGGGCCAATTTGATAGCCAGTAGCTCCCGATCTCCAATGGAATAATTGCGCTCAGCAGAGGAAAACAGTCTTGAGTAGTAGCCACATACTACTGCCTTTCCTTTGGAGCTCCTCTGGAACAGAAGTGCGCCTGCACAAACAAAATTTATTTAGGGGTCTAGTCTGGGGTCTGTATTTTTTAGCGGACTGGTCTGGGAGTCTGTATTCATTTAGGGGTCTGGTCTGGGGGTCTGCATTTATTTAGCGGTCTGGTCTGGGGTCTGTATTTATTTAGGGGTCTAGTCTGGGGTCTGCATTTATTTAAGGGTCTAGTCTTGGGTCTGTATTTAGGTGTCCGGTCTGGGGTCTGTATTTATTTAGGGGTCCGGTCTGGGGTCTGTATTTATTTAGGGGACTGGTCTGTGGTCTCCATTGATTTAGGGGTCTGGTCTGGGGTCTGCATTTATTTAGGTGTCTGGTCTGGGGTCTGTATTTATTTAGGGGTCTGGTCTGGGGTCTGTAGTTATTTAGGGGTCTGGTCTGGGGTCTGTATTTATTTAGGGGTCTGGTCTGGGGGTCTGCATTTATTTAGGGGTCTGGTCTTGGGTCTGTATTTATTTAGGCGTCCGGTACATGGTCTGCATTAATTTGGGGGTCTGGTCTGGGGTCTGTATTTATTAAGGGGTCTAGTCTGGGGTCTGTATTTTTTTAGGTGTCCGGTCAGGGGTCTGCATTTATTTAGGGGTCTAGTCTGGGGTCTGTATTTATTTAGGGGTCCAGTCTGGGGTCTGTATTTATTTAGGGGTCCGGTCAGGGGTCTGAATTTATTTAGGCGTCTAGTCTGGGGTCTGTATTTTTTAGGGGTCTGGTCTGGGAGTCTGTATTCATTTAGGGGTCTGGTCTGGGGGTCTGCATTTATTTAGCGGTCTGGTCTGGGGTCTGTATTTATTTAGGGGTCTAGTCTTGGGTCTGTATTTAGGTGTCCGGTCTGGGGTCTGTATTTATTTAGGGGTCCGGTCTGGGGTCTGTATTTATTTAGGGGACTGGTCTGTGGTCTCCATTGATTTAGGGGTCTGGTCTGGGGTCTGCATTTATTTAGGTGTCTGGTTTGGGGTCTGTATTTATTTAGGGGTCTGGTCTGGGGTCTGTATAAATAAATACAGACGCCAGACCAGACCCTAAGTTAATGCAGACACCAGACCGGACCCCTAAATAAATACAGACCCCAGACCGGACACCTAAATACAGACCCAAGACTAGACCCTTAAATAAATGCAGACGCCAGACCAGACCCCTAAATAAATGCAAACCCTAGACCAGACCCCTAAATAAATACAGACCCAGGAATAGAGCACTAAATGAATACAGACCCCAGACCAGACCCCTTAATAAATACAGATCCCAGACCCAACCCCTAAATTAATGCAGACCCCAGACCGGACCCCTAAATAAATACAGACCCCAGACCAGACCCCTAAATAAATGCAGACCTTAGACCAGACCCCTAAATAAATACAGACCCAAGACTAGACCCGTAAATAAATACAGACCACAGAGTGGACCCCTAAATAAATAGACCCCTAACTAAATACAGACCCCAGACCAGACCCCTAAATAACTACAGACCCCAGAACAGACCCCTAAATAAATACAGACCCCAGACCAGACCCCTAAATAAATACAGACCCCAGACCACTTCCCTAAATAAATACAGACCACAGACCAGACCCCTAAATAAATACAGACCCCAGACTGGACCCCTAAATAAATAGACCCCAGACTAGAACCCTAAATAAATGCAGACACCAGACCAGACCACTAAATCAATTAAGACCACAGACCAGTACCCTAAATAAATACAGACCCCAGACCAGACACCTAAATAAATGCAGACGCCAGACCAGAACCCTAAATCAATGGAGACCACAGACCAGACCCCTAAATAAATACAGACCCCAGACCAGACCCCTAAATAAATACAGACCCCAGACCAGAACCCTAAATAAATACTGACCCCAGACCCCTAAATAAGTTTTTAATTCTCCTCTCTATATCAAATCTAGGGTCATAACTTAATAGTCTATAGACCTTAGTGTCATTCAATTGTCTATGAGCTTCAGCAATTTAGGATTTGGAGTCCATAACCACAACCGCACCCCCTTTGTCGGCGGGTTTAATGGTGAGGTCGAGGCTATGGACCAGCTCATCCAATGCAGATAATCAAGTGTAGTAATATTAGGATGTTTCAAAGTATTACCATATGTACTAGACCGTAGATCGTCGGCGCCTCTTATGTCCCGCTCTCCTGGTGGGTTTTCGTTTCTGATTTCCATATTGTCGACTCCTAAAAAATCTGTATGGCTTGAGCTGTTACTCTGGGTCTGATCAAGAGGTCGATCTTCACCATTGATGTTCCTGTATATATCCCGATTTTTATGTTCCCTCCTTGGTAGTCCCACCATACGATCATTAGAGTTGTCCCATGAATAAACGTGTCCAGTCTTATAATCAAGTTGGTCTCTATACCATTTTCTTTTCTTGGTGGTTTCTGTCTCCAATCTAGCTTTACTCAATGTAGTATGTAATTTCTCAATATGTAGACTAAAATCCTCAGCAGACACTAGCGACTGTAATACATTCTCCAATTCCTTTACTTTAGCCTTTACCCAAATGAGATCTCTCTGTAAAAAATCCATATTCAATAAAATGATATCCAAAGCGTACCTAGTTGATAATTGCTCATGTTTGATACGGAATTCATCATGTTGAGTATGCATTGTAGGCTTCAAATGGGGACGCATACCACGTGGAATCATCTTGTTTTTGTAATATTGACCAAGTGTAAGGAGATGCAATTCCACATTGATCAACTTTTTTGATTCAAACTCCAAATTTCTTTTTACATCTGGTAATGATGGTACACTCAAGAAAGAGACATCCCCTTCTGCTCCATTCAAAATTCTAGCAATGTCCTCCTCCGTAAAAACAGTAGAGTTGGCTGAAGGCATATCCTGCAAAGTACCGATTTTGTTCCATGGTATCAGCAATAGAAAAAGTGGAATAAGGTGCCAGCTGAGTAGATCCAAATATATTCAAACAGAGAAAGCAGCAGCACTCAATCTCAGTAAGAGAAAGCTTACACATGTGAACGGGTGCCCTGCTATAAATGGATCAATTGTCCACTCATGTGTAGGGGCAATGTATTTGAGCTCCCTCAAACACACAGAAAGTACAACATTAGACAGCACTTTACGTGCGATTCTGATTGGATCATTGACGTGTTATGGTGCCCCTGCCAGTTATTATATGTTGGTGAAACCACCTGCGACTTCAAAACTAGGTTGAATAACCATCGGTATTCCATTAGGAAACATAAAGGAGATTTGCCATGCGCGAAACATTTTTTTGAACTAGGACATACCGAAAGAGATTTAAAATGTCTGATTTTGGAACATATTCCACTTCCCCAGAGTGGGGGTGATAGGAATGTATTACTACATAAATGTCAATCAAAGGGGATTTTCCTTTTGGAAACATTGAGACGGAAAGGTCTGAATGTTGAATTGAATGTCGCTAGGGCTACTCTCTGAGACTCATCTCTGACATCTGCATTCATCCTCTAGCAATGTTCTGCTTTTGTCTATTATTCTTTTTTTGGTTTTGTATTTTGTTATATGAGATGTATATATATATACCTTGATCTTTGACACTTTATTTTTCTATTTTAGATCATAAGGTGAATGTAGACCACTTCAGACCACAAGATACAAAATTGACCAAGAATAAATGGAAGATGGAAATTGGATATTCATATTTTGATGTCCTGTGAATAGTTTTCATGTATTAATGTTTTGGAAAATATTTCTTTCAATGTATGTGAAAGGGGCGCAGCAATAATGTAAATATTAGTGTATAAACTGACTGATGTAATAAGCTACTGTGGAGTTCTCATGGGTTGGATCCATGATTGCTGGTTATTGTGGTTGGACTTGGCACACGGGAGTGGGATACTGTCGCTCTACTAACCTTGGTGTAGCTTTTCATGGAGCACATAACTGGGACCCTGATCCCTCCCCTTTCGTGTGAGTCCTTTATCCGCAGTTTAATATACCTTATAATTGCCATCGACTATATAGAATTTCTATGACATTTTTAGGAATGGATTTATTTGCTGCACTTGGTTTTCTTGCTGCTTCCCTCTCATACATATACATTTGTATATACAGGTGTTTTACCTTCTCTTGATGCTGATCCTGGACATCTTCGGACATATATATGTCCTGAATATTTATCAATTCTGTCATTCCGTGGTTTGATGTATTTTGTGTCTATATGTATTTGTGAAACATTTTGCTTGATAAGCTATTTACAATAATATTGATTGTTACCTGTCACTTGGCAACGTGTTGCGGAACTTCTTTCCGGTTCTCGCTAGTGGAATGTGTGCACAATGGCGTCAGGAGTTTGTTGATTACCTGTAACCAGGCAACTTCCTATAGACGTGACTTGCTGGTGCTGTCAGCCTGACGCATGCGCACCTGCTAACAATAAATGCCTGATAGGGAGGACTTGAGTCAAACACATACCAGCACTTTGCATAAATTAAATATCAGTCTTTTGATTGGTCAGTGGTCTGACAGCCGTAACTTGATACACATCTTGTGGAATATTTCATGACATTGTAATTAGGTCTATATTAAGTCGTTCTAATATATAGACGTTTTTAGATGTTATTAAATATGTCACTTGTCACTTTCTGTATCAATGTTTTATTTTTTGATACCGTAACTTTTGTTTTACACGTAACTAAATGCTGTTTGTATTTGTGATACTATTGTAATGAGCTTGATTGCTTGTATTTGATGCACACTATAGAAACCATGACTGTTGTACACACCATTATGCTCGAAAAAAGTCCTAATGTTGGACTGAAACGTCGCACCTCTGTATGTTGGCTTGAATAAATCACCGTTTTTTTTCATTCACCCTGTTGGAGTGCTGCAAGATTTATTTCTCCTGAATATTGATACAGTCCTAGGATCTGGACTGCTTGCTGGCACCCGTTCACATATGTAAGCTTTCTCTTACTGAGATTGAGTGCTGCTGCTTTCTCTGTTTGAATATATATATATATATATATATATATATATATATATATATATATATATATATCAGAGTCTGATGGTCAGTTGTATATACAGTGTCCAGAGTCTGGTGGTCAGTGATACATATAGCATCCAGAGTCTGGTGGTCAGTTATACATATAGCATCCAGAGTCTGGTGATCAGTTATACATATAGCATCCAGAGTCTGGTGGTCAGTGATACATATAGTTTCCAGAGTCTGATGATCAGCTGTATATATAGTGTCTAGAGTCTGGTGTTCAATGGTACACATAGTAACCAGAGTCTTGTTGTAAAGGATCTGCCAGACACAGCTTCTGTGTCGACGCCCGTGGTTAATCAGTCTGTATCTGTTCCTAGTAATAGAAAAAGAGAAATAATACAGCATATACGGAGATATATACAGCAGGGTCAGATAGAAAAGACCAAGACAAACAGAATCAACCATGTACTAAACTGCCATTGTGTTAGTTCTGTCTTCTGTTTTCTGTTGTCTCCCCTGTGGTGTCCGCACAGACGCTCTGTTGCGCATGCGCAGTGTGGCCTACATCCGGGAGTGCCGCTTAGCGTCTTACGTCGCTATGGTGATTTTCACCATGCGGCGTCTTCTCCATCTGACGCGCGGCGCGTCCCGTGATGTGGGCGTCACTGGGCGTGTGTTCCGAGCGCCGATTTGCGCTCATCACAGGTGAGCCTAATTTTATGCTCTTTATTTATAACCCTGGAGTACCATTTTAAATTAGCCTCCTGACGAAGCCGGTCTATCGGGCGAAACGCGCGTCGAGGCGCTTGTTCACCCAGTTCTTCTGATCCTCCACGCTCTCTCAACATGTCTCAGGGTATGTGTCTGTATTTTTGCTAAACTTGCACTGATCTTTGGGCTACACTGTTTAACTATGGCAGCTGCATTTCTCTATGGCTATTTTAGCTACACTATCTATTGATATACGTCAACAGCCACACTCTTTTCTTGTGCTGATTTCTACCCAGCAGTATTGTATATCTATTTAGCTATACTGCGCTGTCCTTTTACGCATTATTTTATGTATATCTATTTAGCTGCACCTTTTTTGTGTTGGCTCTGACGTATTATCATTATATGGACATTGCCATAAGCTATTCTGCCCTTTCCTATTTGTATAGGCTTTGATATTATACAGGCCACCTTCACACTGTTTTGGCTACATGTGGGATTTACATCATACACCCCTGGGCTTGTGTCATTATTGAATATTATTTGAGCGTGTGAGCGATCATTAGTACATGGTTGATTCTGTTTGTCTTGGTCTTTTCTATCTGACCCTGCTGTATATGTCTCCGTATATGCTGTATTATTTCTCTTTTTCTATTACTGTGCTATTTTGTCATTATATTTAATAAAGATATTTTTTGTGCTTTTTATATTGAGTACAATATTTTCTTTAGGGATATGTCCCATCTGGTTCGTTTTTAGGTTTTATTGCTATAGGGGACCCCATTACATGCCATTTCTTTGGTGCGAGGTTTTTGGTTAGGTTGTCTTGACTATTCTTGTCTGTGTTTACAGAATATACCTCAGGATTTATGGATTTCAGGAAAAGAGATAAGGATTGGATTACACAACTTGGTACCATATTCGGAGAGAATTCAGCAGTGACTACAGAAAGTAGTAACATTAAGGGCTTGAAACTTAAAATACGTGATCTTCTCAAAAAACGCACCAAAGTTTGGTGGAACAAGGCAGCCTTGGAAAATTATCTGCAGAAAGATATTATACCTCGCGGCCTACACCTGCAGGTGTTCCCCACTTTGGATACGGAGGATCCTTCTTTTGTTGCGAAATGGGAAGATTCCCTTACTAAATGTTCGCGCACGCTTATTGAGCTGCTCATTGGGGCAGATCGTAGAACCCTCGACTCTCTGGAAAAGTATATTGATTCCCTTAAAGGGAATGTGTTGCCAGAAAAACATGTTTTTTTTTTAAAAATTAAACATTTAGTGTGTGGGTGATTAAACATTGTTCAAATTTTTTTTATTTTTTTGCACGAGTCCAGGAAATATTATAAATTATTTCTAATTTATAATACTACCCATTTTTGGTCACTAGATGGAGCTGTTCCCAAAATTGCAGCATTGCAACATTGGGTTAAAAGCCCTCGCTCTAGTGAGCTCTCAGCATCCCCCCCTCCTTTATCCTGGCTAGTGCCGGGATAAACGAGGGGTTTGAACGATGTAACCTCCTACACTGTGTGTCGCCATTTTTTGAGCTAACCCACAGTGTAGTAGGTTTACATACAGTAGTAAACACACACAAACACGAACATACATTGAAATCTCTTACCTGCTCCTGCCGCCGCGGCTCCCTCCGGCCCGTCCGCTCCGTTTGCTGCCGCTGGTGCAAGTGCACAAATCCGGAAGCCGCGACCGGAAGTAGTAATATTACTGTCCGGCCGCGACTTCCGGTCCACAGGAAATTCCGGACGGCGCCAATTTCGAATAGGACTGTGTGGGAGCGGCGCATGCGCAGTTCCCACACAGACGCCGTACACTGCAGTCAATGGGACGGGAGCCGTTCGCAGTCCCTATGGGACTGTGGCTGCCGTATTCCATGTCTGTATGTGTCGTTAATCGACACACACAGAAATGGAACAAAAAATGGCAGCCCCCATAGGGAAGAAAAAGTGTAAAAATAAGAAAACGTAAAACACAAACACACAAATGAATATAAACGTTTTTAATAAAGCACTAACATCTTTAACATATAAAAAAATAATTTGTGATGACACTGTTCCTTTAAGGAAAAGATACATCAATCTCTTAGTACAGAAGAGCTTGGCACTTTTGATAAGGCATTGGAGGAGGAGCTGAAAAAGTGGGAGAGAGAGATACAAGATCTCAAAACCAGAAAATTTCAGCGCGATTTGAGTGATTTCCAGTCAAATAAAATCTATCGTTGGCATACCAAAAGGGCTTGGTCCCTGTCCCGTTCTGTCTCCTCTGCCTCTCTTGTATCTGAAGAAGAATGTGGCGGTTTTTTAGACAAACCTCAGGCCACAGGAGATGGAGACCCCCTGTTCGACCCCAGAACACCGGCAGTCAAAAGAAAGACCAGAGGGGTATTCAACAGGGACAAGAGAAACAGGAGGCTCTAAAGGTAATTAACCTCTCTTCCCATATTCTGTCGTCCTCCCAAATAAATGTTCTGCAAAAGGGTCTGTCTTTTTTCCCCCACAGGTAAATTTGATCTTTTTACCACCATCAAGGATTTGGCTCTTTTCTCTAGAAAACTACTTTTTAAAAAACATTTTGGTAGAAGGGATTATAGTGCTGCCATGGGTTCTCCGGCAGAGAAACAGGCATTTGATGCCCTTCTATCACTTCTAGAGGAACAGGAGGCTCACACTGATCCCAGACTTCCCATGCATCTGTGCCGCCGCTCTCAACATTTCCCCCCTTTCACCTTATGCCCCTCAGTGGATATTTTTTTCAAATTAGTCAAGAAGGATTTGGAAAGTATTTCCGAGTCTAGTACATCATGTAATCTTAACTATAAGGAGAGGCAAGCTATTCTGGAACTTAGAAAACTTAGGGACGTTATTATTAAACCAGCTGATAAGGGGGGCAATGTTGTATTATGGCCGGCACAGATGTATGAATGTGAGGCCTTTCGTCAACTAGACATGAGCCATTGTTATCGTAGGTTACCATCAGATCCTACGCTAGCCTTTAAAGCAGAACTAGATAGTTTATTGCAACAAGGTGTGGATTCCAATATTATCAACTCCAAATTAAGAGATGGTCTTTCCGTGGACTTTCCCATCAAGCCCACTTTTTATTTACTGCCTAAAGTGCACAAAAATGTCATCTGCCCTCCCGGGCGCCCAATAGTGTCAGGGATTGGTGGCCTATGTGAGAACATCTGCATATTCGTGGATTTTTATCTACAGAAATGTGTGGAAACCCTGCCGTCATACATCAGGGATACCACGGATATGTTACAACGTCTTGATGGGCTGTATCTTGAGGATGACATGCTTCTTGTCACATGTGACGTGGAGTCCCTGTATACATCTATATGCCATGACCACGGGATCCGAGCATCTAGACATTTTTTACAGATGACTAATCATGACCCGGATCTTGTTGAGTTTATTCTATGCCTTCTCGACTTTGCACTAACACATAATTTTTTTGTATTCAAGGACCGTCTCTTCCTACAGCTCCAGGGCACAGCAATGGGGGCCACTTGTGCACCCTCATATACTAATCTGTTCCTGGGGCTGTGGGAGTGGGAGACTGTGCAGCAGATTCCGGGTCATGATTCAGTGCTCCTGTGGTCACGGTATATAGATGATATTCTATTCATCTGGCAAGGCTCCACGTCTAGCTTGGAATCTTTCCTTGATTCCCTTAACAGGAATGATATCAACATCAAATTGACATGGAAGTTTAGCTTGACATGCGTTGACTTTCTGGATATCAAGATTTGCAGAGATAATAGCGGTTTTATTTCTACCGATATTTTCAGGAAAAAAACTTCCACAAATGCCCTCCTCCATGCCACGTCTGCCCACTACCCGAAGGTTACAACATCTATACCCGTGGGCCAGTTTTTGAGGGCAAAGCGTATCTGCTCCAGTGACAGCAACTTTGAGCGTCAAGCTTTGGACCTTACAGCAAGATTCAAGAGTCGTGGGTACAGTCAGAGGGTCATTAAGAAAGGCTACCTAAGAGCTAAAAATTCAACTCGCGATGGACTTCTGGTGAGTAGACCCAAGAGACACAAAATAGATCAGAATGTCAGATTTATCACCACTTTCAACCCTCATTGGACTGAGATTCGTGATATTTTGCAAAAGCACTGGCGGGTCCTCCTCACTGATCGCGACTTGGCAGGGGTCTTACCCAGTTACCCCTCCATTACTTGGAGGCGGTCTAGAAATCTTAAGGACCTTCTGACTGCGAGTCACTATATTCCTAGTGCTGCGCCCAACCCGTTTGGGAGTAGAGGCCCTCCCTGGGGCTCGTATAACTGCGGTCATTGTTCTGCCTGTAAATACATTCTACGTACCTCTAACTTTTATAGCTCAAGCGGAAGGAAAGATTATAAAATTGTCTACCACATCACGTGCAATACCGTAGCTGTGGTGTACTTTGCTACCTGTCCGTGTGGGCTCATTTATGTTGGTATGACTACCAGGCAATTGAAGGTGCGGGTGCTGGAACACGTGAGTAAGATCAAATCGGCACTCAATGTCGTGGATATTGACAAACTCCAGCCTGTTGCACGGCATTTTCGCGAGTTCCACTCCTGTAATCCAAGGGGGTTTGAGGTACGTGGAATTGATAAGATCTCTTTGGGTTGTAGATGTGGCGATGTACGTGTGGCGTTATTGAGAAAAGAGATGAAGTGGATCACGTTACTTAATACTGTAGCTCCATCTGGCTTAAACGAAGCCACTAGTTTCAGGCCTTTTTTGTAAATTCTAACCATGCGTGAATTTTATTTTCTCTAGGGTTTTTTTCTTGTGTTTTATATCTACTTTTGTATATTGCAGTTTATCTTGTCCAGTGAGTGGGTTTATTCCTCTACATATCTACGATGATCGTGTCTGGCCTTTACCGCAAACCAGAAGTGGAGAAGTTATACACATATTGTAATTCTGGGTATTGTACATTTGTTGTATTTTTTCTGTCAATGTGTATATGTTTCTAAATTTCTGGAGCAATTGCTGCGTTTTTCAACTTACGATATAATAACTATGTATTTTTCTAATATACATTGTATAGTACTCTATTTTTATTTATTGTATATTTGATGTTGCAGCATTTTGTACATCCACTAATGTATCTATATGTGTGTATTTATTGCCGACACTGTGGATTTCATTGTACTATATTTTGGGTTTCACATTGTCGGCTTTCTATTTGCTGTATATAATGGGTTATATGGGATGGAGTAGATTTATTTTAAACACATATTTTGATGTATTCCACTTTTTGTTTCATGAATATGTATTTATATATATATATATGCACTCACTTGTCACTATTTTATTATTTATTTATTTATTTATTTTTTATAATATATATATTCACTCTTATAGGATGTTTAGGAATTGCCTATCCACATTAATGTATATCACTTTTCATATTATATATTATATTCATTATTCATATCAACATGCCCTTTCTTTTCTTCACTTGGTTCCTATATCTATTGGATTATAGCTTATTTATTTTTTCATCTTTCTATTATTATTATTATTTTTTCTTTTTGTGCACAGTCCTGTTAATAGTACACTTCCTCTGTTTTTCTTGTTTTTCTTATCTTATTTCATTATTTTTATTTTTTATATATCCTGCTCTATCTGCATCTAACCTCTATCACTAGATTCCGCTGTATGTATCCCATTCTCGTAGTTACGTCCCACTCCTAAACTGCCATTGTGTTAGTTCTGTCTTCTGTTGTCTCCCCTGTGGTGTCCGCACAGACGCTCGGTTGCGCATGCGCAGTGTGGCCTACATCCGGGAGTGCCGCTTAGCGTCTTACGTCGCTATGGTGATTTTCACCATGCGGCGTCTTCTCCATCTGACGCGCGGCGCGTCCCGTGATGTGGGCGTCACTGGGCGTGTGTTCCGAGCGCCGATTTGCGCTCATCACAGGTGAGCCTAATTTTATGCTCTTTATTTATAACCCTGGAGTACCATTTTAAATTAGCCTCCTGACGAAGCCGGTCTATCGGGCGAAACGCGCGTCGAGGCGCTTGTTCACCCAGTTCTTCTGATCCTCCACGCTCTCTCAACATGTCTCAGGGTATGTGTCTGTATTTTTGCTAAACTTGCACTGATCTTTGGGCTACACTGTTTAACTATGGCAGCTGCATTTCTCTATGGCTATTTTAGCTACACTATCTATTGATATACGTCAACAGCCACACTCTTTTCTTGTGCTGATTTCTACCCAGCGGTATTGTATATCTATTTAGCTATACTGCTCTGTCCTTTTACGCATTATTTTATGTATATCTATTTAGCTGCACCTTTTTTGTGTTGGCTCTGACGTATTATCATTATATGGACATTGCCATAAGCTATTCTGCCCTTTCCTATTTGTATAGGCTTTGATATTATACAGGCCACCTTCACACTGTTTTGGCTACATGTGGGATTTACATCATACACCCCTGGGCTTGTGTCATTATTGAATATTATTTGAGCGTGTGAGCGATCATTAGTACATGGTTGATTCTGTTTGTCTTGGTCTTTTCTATCTGACCCTGCTGTATATATCTCCGTATATGCTGTATTATTTCTCTTTTTCTATTACTGTGCTATTTTGTCATTATATTTAATAAAGATATTTTTTGTGCTTTTTATATTGAGTACAATATTTTCTTTAGGGATATGTCCCATCTGGTTCGTTTTTAGGTTTTATTGCTATAGGGGACCCCATTACATGCCATTTCTTTGGTGCGAGGTTTTTGGTTAGGTTGTCCTGTATCTGTTCCTAGGTCTGATAGAGTGACTTGATCTGCTACCACTCAGGCTTGTAGGCTGAGGAGTGGGAGAACCTATCACAGCCTAGCCAGACGGTTCTAGCTCCCGCCCTCGGTCTATTTATACCTTCATTTGCTGCTTGTTCTTTGCCTGTGATTCTCTTGCTTCCTGGCTCTGCTGTTCCTACTATTGACCTCTGCTTCATATTGACCCTGGCTTTACTGACTATGCTCCTGCTCTGCGTTTGGTACCTCGTACACTCCTGGTTTGACTCGGCTCGTTCACTACTCTTGTTGCTCACGGTGTTGCCGTGGTCAACTGCCCTGTTTCCCTTAGCTTCTGTGTACCCCTGTCTGTTTGTCTGTCATGCACATATTGAGCGTAGGGACCGTCGCCCAGTTGTACGCCGTCGCCTAGGACGGGCCCTGCAAGTAGGCAGGGACTGAGTGGAGGGTAGATTAGGGCACACCTGTCTGTCTTCCAACCCCGACATTACATAATCACAGGCCCATATACCTTTTCTACCTTGGTTCCTACACAACTATGGACCCAATTGAGACCATGGCTCAGCAAATTCAGTTTCTCTCCCTACAGGTCCAAGCCCTGGCTCAGAGGTGCAACCAGCGTGATGCTAACCAGGTAGTGCCCTCCACCTCACCTCTTGAACCCCACCTCAAGTTGTCTGACCGGTTTTCAGGGGACCGGAAGACTTTTTTTCTCCTTTCGGGAGAGTTGTAGGCTCTATTTCCGTCTAAGGCCCCACTCCTCAGGTTCTGAGAGCCAGCGAGTGGGTATAATTATGTCCCGGCTCCAGGACAGCCCCCAAGAATGGGCCTTCTCCTTGGCTCCTGACGCCCCTAAACTTTCCTCTGTTGACCTTTTTTTTTCTGCTCTCGGGCTCATCTATGACGAGACTGACAAGACTGCCTTTGCCGAGAGTCAGCTGGTGACCTTACGTCAGGGTAAGAGACCCGTTGAGGAGTACTGTTCTGACTTTAGGAAGTGGTGTGTAGGTTCTCGGTGGAATGACCCTGCCTTGAGGTGCCTGTTTAGATTGGGTCTGTCGAACGCCCTGAAAGACCTGTTAGTTAGCTATCCCTCTTCTGACTCTCTAGATCAGGTTATGGCTTTAGCGGTACGTCTTGACCGACGTCTCAGGGAACGATGACTTGAACGTTTTTGTGCCTTCCCCTATGGCTCCCCCATGATGGCTCCCGAGGTTCCATTGCTTCGTTCTTCCACGGAAAACTCGGATGAACCAATGCAACTTGGGGCCTTCGTGTCTCCCCAACAACGTAGAGAGCTCAGAAGGAAGAATGGTCTCTGCTTCTACTGTGGGGATGACAAGCATCAAGTGAACAACTATCCTAGGCGTAAGAATAAGCAGCCGGAAAACTTCCGCGCCTAAGTGACCATCAGGGAGGTCGCTTGGGCGCACAGGTATTTCCCGTAAATATGAAACCTAATAAGATCTTGCTTCCCTTTCAGGTCTCTTATGGTGGTAGGTCTGCTACCGGCAGTGCCTTCGTGGATTCAGGGTCTTCTGCTAATATTATGTCTGTGGAATTTGCTATGTCTCTAGCTATGCCATTGATTGATTTGCCTAAACCTGTCCCGGAAGTGGGTATAGACTCCACTCCACTTGCTAATGGGTTTTTTACGCAGCATACCCCTGTTTTTGAACTCATTGTGGGCTCATTCATTTGGAGCAGTGTTCTGTGTTGGTGATGCAGGGATTATCGTCCGATTTGGTTTTAGGCCTTCCCTGGTTGCAGTTGCATAATCCCACGTTTAACTGGAATACTGGGGATCTTACCAAATGGGGTAATGAATGCATGACGTCCAGTTTTTCTGTTAATTTTATTTCGCTCCCTGAGGAGGTGAACACTCTACCTGAGTTTATTCAGGACTTCGCTGATGTTTTTTCTAAAAAGGCCTCCGAAGTGTTACCTCCTTATAGAGAATACGATTGTGCAATCTATTTGGTACCAGGAGCTAAGCTTCCTAAGGGTAGGATATTTAGTCTCTCTTGTCCCGAACGTGAAGCCATGAGAGAATATATCCAGGAAAGCCTGGCCAAGGGTTAGATTCACCCCTCTACTTCTCCGGTAGGTGCTGGCTTCTTCTACGTAGGGAAGAAGGATGGTGGTCTTAGGCCGTGCATCGATTACTGAAACTTGAATAAGGTCACTGTAAGGAACCAGTATCCCCTTCCTTTGATTCCTGATCTCTTCAATCAGGTTCAGGGGGCCCAATGGTTCTCGAAGTTTGATCTTCGGGGGCTTATAACCTTATCCGAATCAGAGCAGGGGATGAGTGGAAGACTGGAAGGTCATTTCGAATACCTCGTGATGCCCTTTGGGTTGTGTAATGCTCCTGCGGCCCTCCAGAATTTCATAAATTAGATTTTAAGAGACTACCTGGGGGTATTTCTTGTAGTGTACCTTGATGACATACTTGTGTTTTCCAAGGACTGGTCCTCCCACATTGAGCATGTCAGGAAGGTGCTCCAGGCCCTTCGGGAAAACAAACTCTTTGCTAAATCCGAAAAATGTGTATTTGGGGTGCAGGAGATACCATTTTTGGGTCAAATCCTCACTCCTCATGAATTCCGCATGGACCCTGCCTAGATCCAGGCTGTGGCTGAACGGGTCCACCTGCCTCCCTAAAGGCGTTACAATGCTTCCAGGGGTTTGCTAATTATTACAGGAGATTTATTGGTAACTTCTCGGTCATTGCTAAGCCTCTTACGGATCTTACTCGCAAAGGTGCTGATCTCCTCCACTGGTTTCCGGAGGTGGTCCAGGCTTTTGAGATCCTTAAGAAGTGCTTTATCTCTGCCCCAGTGCTGATTCAGCCTAACCAAATGGAGCCATTCATCGTGGAGGTTGATGCCTCCGAGGTGGGAATGGGTGCTGTCTTGTCCCAGGGTACCAGGTCCCTCACCCTTCTCCGTACCTGTGCCTACTTCTCCAGGAAGTTCTCGCCCACTGAGAGTAACTATGATGTGATGAATACAAGGAGCAGGACCTCAATAGTTGGTGGGCGTCAAACAGTTAAATTCAAAAGCGGTTGCCTACCGGCAAAAAGATGCCCTGTTTTCCAACTATTATGAAAAATCAAATAAAAAAGTCTTTATTAGATTTGAAAAGAACAGACTACATAGAGTTTAAAAGTTAAAGTCCATTTCTGACAACTGTCAGCATAGTGCCAGACGTAGAAACTCTGTATTAGAAAGGGTTAAGTGCCACAACCACAGAGCACTCCATCCAGTAAATTGATAGTTAAATTCTAAAGTTGCAATAGGACAATTATTAAAATGATGGTAGAAGCCCCCCCGACATGTTTCGCTACGATGTAGCGTCTTCAGGGGTATCGGGGCCAATGACAGCGAGCGGCGGAGTCAGCCTAATTATATATTCACTGCAAGTCTCTGCACACGTGTCTCCAATCAGTCTATGACCTATTATGAGAGGAGTAGAGGGCCAAGCCTCCTCCTCTGTTGACAGACGGACGGCACTAGCAATCACTGGCTCAACAGAGCAAGCAGGAAACTTGGACCGCAAGCTACTACAGGAGGAGGCACGTTGGATCCACCGTCTGGGATCCCTTAGCCCTGGTGGTCTGAATGAGGGATTTACTTTTGCGGCTTTTCTGTGAACCCTACATTTAATTTATAGACTGGGGGTAATCTCTAGTCACGACGATCACTTTTTCAACCACATTGTCAAATGAACTCTTAGTTATCTGCCCTACCATATATGTTCTCGTATAAATACATAAAGACATTTGCGCATTTTGTGAATTTTCTACGCTAGTAAACTGTTGTAGAAAGGTTAATATATTCCCCCCAAAGGCTACAGACCGTAATACAATATCTTAATGTAAGGATGTGTACACTTAATTGTGCAGCAACGCTTGTTGTCTCCATTCTATGTCAGTGTGGGAAGTAGATGTCCGGCCTTATGATTTTGTGATATGTGATAGACCCAGAATCCCAATCACCAAACCAAAGAATGCAAAATAAAGACACAAAACATTATAATTGGGTGTTAAATGGTCAAAACTTTTATTATATTATATGACCAAACCCAAAATGGCAAACCTCCCACTCACGAAGAGTCACCCTCCAGCACGCAGGAAAGGAAAAACCCCCTGTGGGGGAAACCTCTAGGGAAACCATGGCTGGAGGATTGCCCTTCCTCTGGGCTTAGAAGGTGCCAAAATATCATTTGTAACAGAATTTGTACGTTTTCTCAGATTTTCAAGGAAAGACAATACAATGAACGAACGACATAAAACACATAAATCGGCTGATCTGGTTGGCTAGGCGGATGTCTCTCTTCCTGGGCACCCATTAAAATGAATGGGTGATCCACGGATGAGACGGGTCCTCCAGATGCCTCCTTGTAGCACCTGTCTCCGCTCTGGCTAATAGAGGGGGATCTCCTGCTGGAAACCCCCCTCTATTACAGACAACCCGTATGAAGAGGATGGCATCACTGTGATGAAGAAGTGGTCTGGGGTGAAGGGTTTCCCTGCTAGAACCTCCAAATTACATCAGGTCGGTATTGGTGGGGAAGTCAAGCTCAAGGTCCTCAGTCCCATCCAATATGGCGCTGAACGTGGCAGTAAAACCTTCTAATATGGAATCTTCTTTATGTCATAAACATTTGTATTTATGACATCAGCACCTTCATCATCATTACTACAGGAATTTATTACCACTGCACAACTCATACATTGTGACGTCACCCACAGTGGTCTGAAGTGTTAACCCTTTAATGACTGGCAGTGTACTTACCACAGAGGCCATAAAGCTGAATAGAACATATCAGCGGCCATAAAGGAAAAGGGATAATGCAGGGAGCATCTCCGCACAAGAACTATCCATGACAAAGGGTTGTCCAGGATGAGAGAACTTGTCTGCTTTCTCCAAAAACCAGCACCACACCTGTCCATAGGTTGTGTGTGGTACTACAGCTCATTACCATTCACTTCAATGGAGCTAACCTGCAATACCAGATACAACCTGTGGATAGGTGTGGTGCTGTATTTGGAAGAAAGCAGCCATATTTTTCTAATCGTGCACAGCTCCTGTTAGAAATAGTTCAAAAAAAGTGGGGGGAGAAGGAGAAGAAGGGGAGAGGGAAAGAAGAAATTAAAAAAAGGGAAAAAGAGGAACTCAGAGGTAAAAGAAATCAAACTAGACTGAAAGGAGTCTGCTGGAGGTGCCAGATGGAAAGACAGATTTCTGCCATGGGGACCAGATTAGTTGAAATGTATCTTGAAGGGGGGCTTCAGAGAGTGGGTTTTAACCCCTTCCTGCCCTATGAAGTGCTGTTGCATTGAAAAACTATGCAGTTCATCTTCGAATGCAGCGTCACAAAAACAAATTATTTAGTAAAAAATAAAACTATATAAATTTGGTATCCCCCTGCTCTGCCATTACGGAAGCCGATTAGGCCCCGCCAGAAGGGGAAGCCTAATCGGCTTGCTGTCTAATACATTGCACTACGTAGGTAGTTCAATGTATTAGAAGAAACATCAGACAGTTGGAACTTCAAGTCCCCTAGTGGAACGTGAAAAAAGTGTAAAAGAAAGTATAAAAAAGTGTAAAAGAAAGTGAAAAAAATAAAAGTTTGAAAACAATAAAAGTTTCAAGTAATAAAATAAAACACAATTGCCCTTTTTCTCTTATCAAGTCCTTTATTATTGAAAAAAATAAATAAACCATACGTATTTGGCATCGCCGCGACCGTAACGACCTGAGGTATCAAAATATTATATTATTTATTGCACGCGGTGAACAGCGTAAAAAAACCCGTAAAAAACTATACCTGAGTTTCTGTTTTTTGGTCACTTTGCCCTACAAATATTGGAATAAAAAGTGATCAAAAAGTCGCACGTATCCAAAAATGGTACCTATAAAAACTATAGCTCGTCCCGAAAAAAACAAGCCCTCATACAGCTCCGGCGACAAAAATATTAAAACGTTATGGTTCTCACAACTTGGCGACAGAAAAAATACATTCTTTTTACAAAAGTAATTTTATTGTGCAAAAAGTTGTAAAACATAAAAAAGTTCTATAAATGAGGTATCGCCGGAATCGTACTGACCCGCAGAATAAAGGTAACATGTAGTTTATAACGCATGGTGAACACTGTATGAAAAAAACTAAATAAGCTGTGCCAGAATTGCGTTTTTTTGTTTACCTGGCCTCCCAAAAAATAGGATAAAAGGTGATCAAAAAGTCGCATGTACCCCAAAATGGTACCAATAATCGCTACAGCTCGTCCCGCAACAAAACAGCCCTCATATCACTACGTCTATGAAAAAATAAAATTAGTTAAGGCTCCAATAAGTCAGGAAATAAAAAAATATGCAGTTGTGCCCGAGGGGAACATTTCTTCTGTTTCAAGAGGCGATTTATCAAGGACCTAAAATTAGGGAACCAGGAAGGGGAGAGCCCAAACATATCCGCTGGAAGCGAGGGTGCCCGTATTATACCAGGACAACACTTCACAGCAAAATTCCCCAAACTGCAAAGGTGCGGAGTGTGGACCAAAAGGGGGATAAGAAAGGACGCCATATATCAGTGCGACACCGGCCTGTGCAGAAAGGATTGTGTCACAGCGTAACACACATCTATGGATTATTTTATTATTACCCCATTATTATACCCCCTGACTATGCCCCTTATATACTCTGCCCCGCTTACATGTACCCCCACATTATAAACGGAAACACCAGTAAGACTCCAAACAAATATAGAATCTGGGTTTATATTTAGGGGTCTGGTCTGGGGTCTCCATTGATTTAGGGGTCTAGTCTGGGGTCTGCATTTATTTAAGGGTCTGGTCTGGGGTCTGTATTCATTTAGGGGTCTGGTCTGGGGTCTGTATTTATTTAGGGGCCTGGTCTGTGGTCTGCATTTATTTAGGGGTCTGGTCTAGGGTCTGTATTTATTTAGGGGTCTGGTCTGGGCTCTGTAATTATTTAGGGGTGTGGTCTGCATTGATTTAGGGGTCTGGTCTGGGGTCTGTATTCATTTAGGGGTCTAGTCTTTGGTCTGTATTTATTTAGGGGTCTGGTCTGGGGTCTGTATTTATTTAGCGGTCCGGTCTGCGGTCTGTGTTTATTTAGGGGTCTGGTCTGGGGTCTGCATTTATTTAGGGGTCTAGTTTGGGGTCTGCATTTATTTAGGGGTCCGGTCTGGGGTCTGTATTCATTTATGGGTCTAGTCTTTGGTCTGTATTTATTTAGGGGTCTGGTCTGGGGTCTGCATTTATTTAGGGGTCTAGTCTGGGGTCTGTATTTCGGGGTCCGGTCTGGGGTCTGTATTTATTTAGGGGTCCGGTCTGGGGTCTGCATTAACTTAGGGGTCTGGTCTGGGGTTTGTATTTATTAAGGGCACTAATCTGGGGTCTGTGTTTATTTAGGGGTCTGGTCTGGGGTCTGCATTTATTTAGGGGTCTAGTTTGGGGTCTGCATTTATTTAGGGGTCCGGGCTGGGGTCTGTATTTATTTAGGGGTCTGGTCTGGGGTCTGTATTTATTAAGGGGTCTAGTCTGGGGTCTGTATTTTTTTTATGGGTCTGGTCTGGGGTCTTCATTTATTTAGGGGTCCGGTCTGTGGTCGGCATTGATTTAGGTGTCTGGTCTGGGGTCTGTAAATATTTAGGGGTCTGGTCTGTGGTCTGCATTCATTTAGGGGTCTAGTCTGGGGTCTGCATTTATTTAGGGGTCTGGTTTGGAGTCTGTATTTATTTAGGGGTCTGGTCTGGGGTCTGCATTTATTTAGGGGTCTGGTCTAGGGTCTGTATTTATTTAGGGGTCTGGTCTGGGCTCTGTAATTATTTAGGGGTGTGGTCTGCATTGATTTAGGGGTCTGGTCTGGGGTCTGTATTCATTTAGGGGTCTAGTCTTTGGTCTGTATTTATTTAGGGGTCTGGTCTGGGGTCTGTATTTATTTAGCGGTCCGGTCTGCGGTCTGTGTTTATTTAGGGGTCTGGTCTGGGGTCTGCATTTATTTAGGGGTCTAGTTTGGGGTCTGCATTTATTTAGGGTTCCGGTCTGGGGTCTGTATTCATTTATGGGTCTAGTCTTTGGTCTGTATTTATTTAGGGGTCTGGTCTGGGGTCTGCATTTATTTAGGGGTCTAGTCTGGGGTCTGTATTTCGGGGTCCGGTCTGGGGTCTGTATTTATTTAGGGGTCTGGTCTGGGGTTTGTATTTATTAAGGGCACTAATCTGGGGTCTGTGTTTATTTAGGGGTCTGGTATGGGGTCTGCATTTATTTAGGGGTCTAGTTTGGGGTCTGCATTTATTTAGGGGTCCGGTCTGGGGTCTGTATTTATTTAGGGGTCTGGTGTCTGTATTTATTAAGGGGTCTAGTCTGGGGTCTGTATTTTTTTTATGGGTCTGGTCTGGGGTCTTCATTTATTTAGGGGTCCGGTCTGTGGTCGGCATTGATTTAGGTGTCTGGTCTGGGGTCTGTAAATATTTAGGGGTCTGGTCTGTGGTCTGCATTCATTTAGGGGTCTAGTCTGGGGTCTGCATTTATTTAGGGGTCTGGTTTGGAGTCTGTATTTATTTAGGGGTCTGGTCTGGGGTCTGCATTTATTTAGGGGTCTAGTCTGGGGTCTGTATTTATTTAGGGGTCCGGTCTGAGTTCTGCATTAATTTGGGTGTCTGGTCTGGGGTCTGTATTTATTAAGGGGTCTAGTCTGGGGTCTGTATTTATTTAGGGGTCTGGTCTGGGGTCTGTATTTATTTAGGGGTCCGTTCTGGGGTCTGTATTTATTTAGGGGTCTGGTCTGGGGTCTGCATTGATTTAGGGGCCTAGTCTGGGGTCTGTATTTATTTAGCGGTCCGGTCTGGGGTCTGTATTTATTTAGGGGTCTAGTTTGGGGTCTGCATTTATTTAGGGGTCTGGTCTGGGGTCTGTATTTATTTAGGGGTCTAGTCTGGGGTCTGTATTTATTAAGGGGTCTAATCTGGGGTCTGTATTTTTTTTATGGGTCTGGTCTGGGGTCTTCATTTATTTAGGGGTCCGGTCTGTGGTCGGCATTGATTTAGGTGTCTGGTCTGGGGTCTGTAAATATTTAGGGGTCTGGTCTGTGGTCTGCATTCATTTAGGGGTCTGGTCTGGGGTCTGTATTTATTTAGGGGTCTGGTCTGGGGTCTGAATTTATTTAGGGGTCTACTCTGGGGTCTGTATTTATTTAGGGGTCTGGTCTGGGGTCTGTATTTATTTAGGGGTCCGTTCTGGGGTCTGTATTTATTTAGGGGTCTGGTCTGGGGTCTGCATTGATTTAGGGGCCTAGTCTGGGGTCTGTATTTATTTAGCGGTCCGGTCTGGGGTCTGTATTTATTTAGGGGTCTAGTTTGGGGTCTGCATTTATTTAGGGGTCTGGTCTGGGGTCTGTATTTATTTAGGGGTCTAGTCTGGGGTCTGTATTTATTAAGGGGTCTAATCTGGGGTCTGTATTTTTTTTATGGGTCTGGTCTGGGGTCTTCATTTATTTAGGGGTCCGGTCTGTGGTCGGCATTGATTTAGGTGTCTGGTCTGGGGTCTGTAAATATTTAGGGGTCTGGTCTGTGGTCTGCATTCATTTAGGGGTCTGGTCTGGGGTCTGTATTTATTTAGGGGTCTGGTCTGGGGTCTGAATTTATTTAGGGGTCTACTCTGGGGTCTGTATTTATTTAGGGGTCTGGTCTGGGGTCTGTATTTATTTAGGGGTCCGTTCTGGGGTCTGTATTTATTTAGGGGTCTGGTCTGGGGTCTGCATTGATTTAGGGGCCTAGTCTGGGGTCTGTATTTATTTAGCGGTCCGGTCTGGGGTCTGTATTTATTTAGGGGTCTAGTTTGGGGTCTGCATTTATTTAGGGGTCTGGTCTGGGGTCTGTATTTATTTAGGGGTCTAGTCTGGGGTCTGTATTTATTAAGGGGTCTAATCTGGGGTCTGTATTTTTTTTATGGGTCTGGTCTGGGGTCTTCATTTATTTAGGGGTCCGGTCTGTGGTCGGCATTGATTTAGGTGTCTGGTCTGGGGTCTGTAAATATTTAGGGGTCTGGTCTGTGGTCTGCATTCATTTAGGGGTCTGGTCTGGGGTCTGTATTAATTTAGGGGTCTGGTCTGGGGTCTGAATTTATTTAGGGGTCTACTCTGGGGTCTGTATTTATTTAGGGGTCCGGTCTGCGGTCTGTGTTTATTTAGGGGTCTGGTCTCTGCATTTATTTAGGGGTCTAGTTTGGGGTCTGCATTTATTTAGGGGTCCGGTCTGGGGTCTGTATTTATTTAGGGGTCTAGTCTGGGGTCTATATTTATTTAGCGGTCCGGTCTGCGGTCTGTGTTTATTTAGGGGTCTGGTGTCTGCATTTATTTAGGGGTCTAGTTTGGGGTCTGCATTTATTTAGGGGTCCGGTCTGGGGTCTGTATTTATTTAGGGGTCTACTCTGGGGTCTGTATTTATTAAGGGGTCTAGTCTGGGGTCTGTATTTTTTTTATGGGTCTGGTCTGGGGTCTTCATTTATTTAGGGGTCCGGTCTGTGGTCGGCATTGATTTAGGTGTCTGGTCTGGGGTCTGTATTTATTTAGGGGTCTGGTCTGGGGTCTGCATTTATTTAGGGGTCTAGTCTGGGGTCTGTATTTATTTAGGGGTCCGGTCTGGGTTCTGCATTAATTTGGGTGTCTGGTCTGGGGTCTGTATTTATTAAGGGGTCTAGTCTGGGGTCTGTATTTATTTAGGGGTCCGGTCTGGGTTCTGCATTAATTTGGGTGTCTGGTCTGGGGTCTGTATTTATTAAGGGCACTAGTCTGGGGTCTGTATTTATTTAGCGGTCCGGTCTGGGGTCTGTATTTATTTAGGTGTCTAGTCTGGGGTCTGTATTTATTTAGGGGTCCGGTCTGGGGTCTGTATTTATTAAGGGCACTAGTCTGGGATCTGTATTTATTTAGGGGTCCGGTCTGGGGTCTGTATTTATTTAGGGGTCTAGTCTGGGGTCTGTATTTATTAAGGGGTCTAGTCTGGGGTCTGTATTTTTTTATGGGTCTGGTCTGGGGTCTTCATTTATTTAGGGGTCCGGTCTGTGGTCGGCATTGATTTAGGTGTCCGGTCTGGGGTCTGTAAATATTTAGGGGTCTGGTCTGTGGTCTGCATTCATTTAGGGGTCTGGTCTGGGGTCTGTATTTATTTAGGGGTCTGGTCTGGGGTCTGCATTTATTTTGGGTTCTAGTCTGGGGTCTGTATTTATTTAGCGGTCTGGTCTGGGGTCTGCATTTATTTTGGGTTCTAGTCTGTGGTCTGCATTCATTTAGGGGTCTGGTCTGGGGTCTGTATTTATTTAGGGGTTTGGTCTGGGGTCTGTATTTATTTAGGGGTCTAGTCTGGGGTCTGTATTTATTTAGGGGTCCGGTCTGTGGTCTGCATTCATTTAGGGGTCTGGTCTGGGGTCTGTAATTATTTAGGGGTCTGGTCTGGGGTCTGCATTTATTTAGGGGTCTAGTCTGGGGCCTGTATTTATTTAGGGGTCTGGTCTGGGGTCTGCATTTATTTAGGGGTCTGGTCTGGGTTCTGCATTAATTTTGGTGTCTGGTCTGGGGTCTGTATTTATTAAGGGGTCTAGTCTGGGGTCTGTATTTATTTAGGGGTCCGGTCTGGGGTCTGCATTTATTTAGGGGTCTAGTCTGGGGTCTGTATTTATTTAGGGGTCCAGTCTGGGGTCTGTATTTATTTAGGGGTCCGGTCTGGGGTCTGTATTTATTTAGGGGTCTGATCTGGGGTCTGTAATTATTTAGGGGTCTGGTTTGTGATTTGCATGGATTTACGGGTCTGGTCTGGGGTCTGTATTTATTTAGGGGTCTGGTCTGGGGTCTGTATTTATTTAGGGGTCTAGTCTGGGGTCTGTATTTATTTAGGGGTCCGGTCTGTGGTCTGCATTGATTTAGGGGTCTGGTCTGGTGTCTGTATTTATTTAGGGGTCTGGTCTGGGTTCTGTATTTATTTAGGGGTCTGGTCTGGGGTCTGTATTCATTTAGAGGTCTAGTCTTGTATCTGTATTTATTTAGGGGTCTGGTCTGTGGTCGGCATTGATTTAGGTGTCTGGTCTGGGGTCTGTAAATATTTAGGGGTCTGGTCTGTGGTCTGCATTAATTTAGGGGTCTGGTCTGTGGTCTGTATTTATTTAGAAGTCTGGTCTGGGGTCTGCATTTATTTAGGGGTCTAGTCTGGGGTCTGTATTTATTTAGGGGTCCGGTCTGTGTTCTGCATTAATTTGGGTGTCTGGGGTCTGTATTTATTAAGGGGTCTAGTCTGGGGTCTGTATTTATTTAGGGGTCTGGTCTGGGGTCTGCATTTATTTAGGGGTCTAGTCTGGGGTCTGTATTTATTTAGGGTTCCGGTCTGGGGTCTGTATTTATTTAGGGGTCTGATTTGGGGTCTGTAATTATTTAGGGGTCTGGTTTGTGATTTGCATGGATTTAGGGGTCTGGTCTGGGGTCTGTAATTATTTAGGGGTCTAGTCTGGGGTCTGTATTTATTTAGGGGTCTGGTCTGGGGTCTGCATTTATTTAGGGGTCTAGTCTTTGGTCTGTATTTATTTAGGGGTCCGGTCTGGGGTCTGTATTTATTTAGGGGTCTGATCTGGGGTCTGTAATTATTTAGGGGTCTGGTTTGTGATTTGCATGGATTTAGGGGTCTGGTCTGGGGTCTGTATTTATTTAGGGGTCTGGTCTGGGGTCTGTATTTATTTAGGGGTCTAGTCTGGGGTCTGTATTTATTTAGGGGTCCGGTCTGTGGTCTGCATTGATTTAGGGGTCTGGTCTGGTGTCTGTATTTATTTAGGGGTCTGGTCTGGGTTCTGTATTTATTTAGGGGTCTGGTCTGGGGTCTGTATTCATTTAGAGGTCTAGTCTTGTATCTGTATTTATTTAGGGGTCTGGTCTGTGGTCGGCATTGATTTAGGTGTCTGGTCTGGGGTCTGTAAATATTTAGGGGTCTGGTCTGTGGTCTGCATTCATTTAGGGGTCTGGTCTGTGGTCTGTATTTATTTAGGGGTCTGGTCTGGGGTCTGCATTTATTTAGGGGTCTAGTCTGGGGTCTGTATTTATTTAGGGGTCCGGTCTGGGTTCTGCATTAATTTGGGTGTCTGGGGTCTGTATTTATTAAGGGGTCTAGTCTGGGGTCTGTATTTATTTAGGGGTCCGGTCTGGGGTCTGCATTTATTTAGGGGTCTAGTCTGGGGTCTGTATTTATTTAGGGTTCCGGTCTGGGGTCTGTATTTATTTAGGGGTCTGATCTGGGGTCTGTAATTATTTAGGGGTCTGGTTTGTGATTTGCATGGATTTAGGGGTCTGTTCTGGGGTCTGTATTTATTTAGGGGTCTAGTCTGGGGTCTGTATTTATTTAGGGGTCTGGTCTGGGGTCTGCATTTATTTAGGGGTCTGATCTGGGGTCTGTATTTATTTAGGGGTCTGGTCTGGGGTCTGCATTTATTTAGGGGTCTGATCTGGGGTCTGTATTTATTTAGGGGTCCGGTCTGTGGTCTGCATTGATTTAGGGGTCTGGTCTGGTGTCTGTATTTATTTAGGGGTCTGGTCTGGGTTCTGTATTTATTTAGGGGTCTGGTCTGGGGTCTGTATTCATTTAGAGGTCTAGTCTTGTATCTGTATTTATTTAGGGGTCTGGTCTGTGGTCGGCATTGATTTAGGTGTCTGGTCTGGGGTCTGTAAATATTTAGGGGTCTGGTCTGTGGTCTGCATTCATTTAGGGGTCTGGTCTGTGGTCTGTATTTATTTAGGGGTCTGGTCTGGGGTCTGCATTTATTTAGGGGTCTAGTCTGGGGTCTGTATTTATTTAGGGGTCCGGTCTGGGTTCTGCATTAATTTGGGTGTCTGGGGTCTGTATTTATTAAGGGGTCTAGTCTGGGGTCTGTATTTATTTAGGGGTCCGGTCTGGGGTCTGCATTTATTTAGGGGTCTAGTCTGGGGTCTGTATTTATTTAGGGTTCCGGTCTGGGGTCTGTATTTATTTAGGGGTCTGATCTGGGGTCTGTAATTATTTAGGGGTCTGGTTTGTGATTTGCATGGATTTAGGGGTCTGTTCTGGGGTCTGTATTTATTTAGGGGTCTAGTCTGGGGTCTGTATTTATTTAGGGGTCTGGTCTGGGGTCTGCATTTATTTAGGGGTCTGATCTGGGGTCTGTATTTATTTAGGGGTCTGGTCTGGGGTCTGCATTTATTTAGGGGTCTGATCTGGGGTCTGTATTTATTTAGGGGTCTGGTCTGGGGTCTATTCATTTAGTGCTCTAGTCTTTGGTCTGTATTTATTTAGGGGTCTGGTCTGGGTTCTGTAATTATTTAGGGGTTTGGTCTAGGGTCTGTATTTATTTAGGGGTCTGTTTTTGTTTAGGGAGGTCTGGGGATTATAATAGTTTTGTAGGTCTCTCTGTATTTTCTCTAAAAATATTGAATAAAGCCCTATTTGACAACACCATCACAAAGGAGCTTTACGAAGCACTTACACCAGTTGAACCGACAATCCAAACCCTCTACTTACTACCTAAAGTCCATAAAGACTCTAAGATTCCTCCAGGAAGGCCCATCATATCAGGTAGGGGTAATATGACAGAAAAAACCTGTAAATTTATTGACTATAATTTAAAGGGATTTGTCGAGTGCTTACCATCATACGTACGAGACACAGCAGATCTTCTGCAATGGGTTGACAGAATCAATAGAGGATGATATGTTGTTAGTCACTTTGCGACGTTGAGTCGCTATACACCAGTATACGTCATGCTGACGTACTCAAAGCAGCTGAATTCTTTCTCAACACAGGAAACATGGAAACTAATTTCTCTAAGTTTATACTTACCTTACTTGAATTCGCCCTTATTCACAACTTTTTCATTTTTAACGGCTCCAGGGAACGGCAATGGGGGCGGCCTGTGCACCCTCATATGCCAATTTGTTCCTCGGGCTGTGGGAGAGGGATCTTTTCCAGGGTGGGCAGGGTGTCTCAATGGACCAGGTCATATTTTGGGCCCGGTATATTGATGACATCCTGCTCATCTGGAAAGATACGCCGGCATCACTTGCGACTTTTATACATGACTTGAACAAAAATGACTTCAATATCAAGTTAACCTATGATTCTGATAAACATCAAGCAGAATTTTTGGACATTAAACTATTACGGGACTCTAATGGTTTCCTCCAAACTGATGTATTCCGTAAAACCACTGCGGTAAACTCTTTTCTTCATGCTTCTTCTTCTCACCCCAAACAGACTATACGGGCAGTACCAACAGGCCAATTCTTGAGGATCAGAAGGATTTGTTCCTCTACTGAGGTCTTTGAAAAACAAGCCTATGACCTCACTAATCGTTTTCTGGCCCGCGGATATAGCAAAAGATTGATCAAAAAAGCGTACTATCGTGCCAAAAGTACTCCGAGAGAGAATCTTTTATTCCCTAAACCGAAAAGCCAGTCTGAAGTACAGGTAAGATTTACAACAAACTACCAATCACGCTGGTTTCAAATGAAGGGAATAATTAAACTATTTTGGCCCATTTTACTCACAGACCCCACAATAGAAAAATATATCACCAAGTACCCAAGTATCTCTGCGAGACGATCACAAAACCTCAAAGACTATCTTGTCAAGAGCTGCTATCAACGTAATGACTTGAAGTTCCCATTTGGTACTAGGGGCCCAAAATGGGGCTCTTAGAGCATGTGGAAGTTGTGTTGCGTGCCCCAACATTGAGAGGGCGACCTCTTTTTCTGATTCAGCAGGTAAGAAAACCTTTACCATTACGCATTCAATTTCGTGTTCAACAAAAGCAGTAGTTTACTATGCTACATGCCATGCCCCAAAATATATATTGGTCTCACCTCCAGAGAATTTAAGATCCGGGTTAGAGAACATGTAAGAGACATCATGGGAGCGGGGGCCATTGAAACATTAGAAACTTTAAAAGCTGTAGCCAGACACTTTAAGACACACCATGCATGTGACCCGACGAAATTGAAAGTTAGGGGCATTGATTGCATCGAACCAAATATTCGTAAAGGCGATATATAAAAAAAACTGGCTCAGTGTGAATCAAAGTGGATCTGGACTCTGGGGACTCTGCGTCCACTTGGACTAAATGAAAATGTGAATTTTGCTCCATTTCTCTGACCATTGACCTCCAGTGGGTCACTCTTTATAACATAAATGTACGTTGTATATATTTTATTTTAATTTGTATTGTTATTAATTTGCCCTCCATTTTTCAGTTTCTCTACAGATAGTTGTGTCGCTACTTTATTGGGTGACCTCGGAAGTACGAATATTTATATGAAGACATGTGGCTAATATAGCGAATAATGACTCATATAACAATAATATGCATATTGATCCATTTTGGTTATATGATTGCATAGAAATATACATTTATTTGATTAAATGCACTAAATGTATTTTATGACCATTTTTATTATATATAGCTTATACATGCGTATATTTTATGCATCTGTTGTATATATTTCTATTATTCTTTGTTTCCACATTGGTTACATGCTTTTCACCTTTTATTCACACACACAGTCATGTTTGGAATATCTTTCTGTACCATGTACGTATACTTTTTTCTTCACTAATGTCATTTCTCTTCTATTTATATTTTTATTCGTTTTTGCACTTGCATATTTATTTATATGTCTAAATATGCATATCTATACATGTCACTTAATATATATAGATTTTATATTTTTCATGATATATAGTTATATTTTTTTGTATATACATAGTTTTGTGTACACTTATACTATATGAATTCACATAACCAATTTTATACATAGGTTCTACTCACTTTTTTATCACACATAAAAACATACAACATATAATGTTTTACCAATTTCGGGTCACTTTATTTCATATCACCATCATACATAATATAAATATATTTTTAATCTATTTATTTTTATGCATTTATTTCTCAATGATGTGCTTGACATATAACCATGATCGATGATAGAATTATAGTTCATAACGCCATCGCCATACTGTCAGTTTGGTACTTCATCCAATGTATAAATCAATACTATGTCTTTTGTTGCGACATCGTCCAGTCAGGCTAATCTGTATCCATACCCACCTATATATCCAGGCATGTACAGCTGTGCGCTTACGCCAGGGGGAGTGACTGGGCTATCTCGTGGCTCGTGCGTCTATATCCCAGTGGGCGGGGCCTCGCGACGTCAGCCGTCATCGATCCCCCGCCCACCTGGATGGCGCGTGGCCAGGAGTGTGCCGTCGGCCATCTTTAGACCTGGCGCATGACACCAGTACGAGCTAACACATTGCCTGGATGAGTAACGCCCCTATCATGCCTGATTGGATGCTGTGCATGTAAATGGAGGGTCCCACTGGAGAGACGCCACCCCCGGACGAAGGCATTTTGCCGAAACGCGCGTGGGATGTGACGTCTCTGGTTGTGCTAAGTGAGCCACATGGGTAGGTTACTTGTTTACTCATCTCTTGATCTTGCTTGTCTATGTTCTGTTACTACGCACTGACCATTATACCCAGTCACCTGCATATATATGATTGCTGTACTGCCGTTCACATGCTGATCAGCTGGATCATTTTGACATGTGCGCCTGACATCCAGTACTTTGAGTGTTGGATTGTATCTCTCAATACCCATGCCGGTTACCAAGTGCTTACATTTTGCTCTCTGCACAGAGGGACGTCCTGTTCATGCTTTGCATGACTCATTTTTATTGTTTATGTATTTTGAATAAAGATTGTATTTTTCTATATGAGACTACTGTGTGTTAATTGTACCCCATACCTTGTAGGTGTTTCTTGCTCAAATATCGGGGTCAATACACCAAGATATACTTGCTTTATATATGTTTTTGTCCCTTTATGGTTTACGATTCTATAACTATACATATAGGTTGACATAAACTTTCCTGAATGTACCAATAGGTGATTATTGCAGGTTCCCCTGGCTTGGATTTTGTATAGACATGGTAACCTGTTGTTTGGCCAGCTACAACTCCACTATGGCGGTGCGGCATAGCGGGTCCACATACCCACAGGTCGTGACATGTTCTAACACAGTCTTATACAGTCAGCGATGATTGGAAACTGTCAGTATGTATGGACACAGACCTTTAACCGGTTAAGGACTAGGCTGTTTTACAGCTAAATGACCAGAGCAAATTTAACAATTTTGCTTTGCGCTTCTTTAGATGACTATAACTCTGCAGGTGAATAAAGTTCATCTTTGAATTTTACACTCTTTTTAAAGGACAGATAGGGCTTTGTTTTAGTGGCATTTGTCAGTATATATCATTTTTATTTCTTTCTCTAAAGTGGGCAAAATTGGAAAAAAATGCAAGAATTTAGCAATTGCGTCAGTTTATACCAGCATTTTTCACACACGGTATGGACCACGGACAAAATTAATCTCCTTTCACATTGTTCCACTTCTCCCGTGCATGGGGATACCAAATATGTGGGCCTTATTATCACATAGAGAAGTAGGAGGGCGGACGATAGAAGAAGCTTATTTCACAAATCACTTTTTTTCAAAGCTGGTTTTACAAAACTCAACAGAGTTTCTATAACACGTCCAAAATATCTGCTCTTGAAGCCGAAATCCCAAAATATTCATCTAGGGGTAGAATGGGAATTTATTTTTTGGGGTTTTCTAAAATAAGAAATTGCAGGTTTATGCAAATGGAGCTCTCCAGCAGATGAACTTTAGAGAACATCAAACATGACATCCACCCCCCACCCTTGGAGTAAAATCAGGGGAAAAATAAAAACGTAATGTAGGGCAAATATATTTTCAACGAATTAACTAAAATCTAATAATGCAGAACAGTGTGGTATTTTTTAAAACATGGCTCAATGCACAGGCCTGGTTGTGAGGGACATGAGGGACAGAAATATCGGGAATCTTTGCGGTGCCCGTCTTTTCTGCAGACGCGGCACTTTTTCTGGGGGTTGCTTCTGGTTGGTGTTGGGGGAATCCAACTGATGAAGTGTCTTTCAGTCAGCCGCGTGACATCCTCAGACTGGGGGCATTCTCGGGTGTCCTGAACATCAAATATGAGGCCTTCAATAATTTTTTCCTGGAAATCCAGGTATGTGTCTCTGCCTCTGTTTTTTTTGTAGAGCGCAGATGAGTTGTGGATTTGCCACCTGTAACAGATAAATGGCCACTTTTTTGTACCAGGTTTTAGTTTGGCGTTTTACTAAATAGGGCTGTAAAACCTGGTCGCTTAAATCCACCCCCCCATGTACTTGTTATATTCGGACCCGATCACTGGTTTGTGCTTGTCCGATGTTGCCCCTCTTTCCCTCACTGCCACTGTTCCTGCGGTATGAATCGTGCTTCGCACATACACATCTTTGCGATCCCTGAACTTGACCGCCAGCAATTCCTCGGATGCATAAGCACAGGAGTCCCCCTTTACCATGCGCTTCCCCACTAATTGCTGTGGAAAACCAATTCTGTTTTTGCGCATGGTACCACATGCCCCAGTCCTTGCAGCATGTAAATGCCTAAACGGGCACACTGGAATAAAAATTATCACAGTACAGGTGGTACCCCTTGTGAAGCAGAGGCTGCATTATCTCACACACGATCTTACTGCTGGTGGAAAGATCAGGGGGGCATCCAGGAACATTTATTGTGCGGTCCCGCCCTTCATAAATCCTGAAGGCGGTGGTATATCCTGACCTGCTTTCACACAGTTTGTAGAGCTTAACGCCATATCTTGCCCTTTTGGAAGGTAGATATTGGCGAAAGCTAAGTCTGCCATGAAAGTTGAGGAGGGATTCGTCCACACTTACATTCTGCTCAGGGGTGTAGAGTTGCAGAAATAAATTATTCAGGGAATTTATTAGCGGTCTTATTTTGAACAACCGATCCCGGTTTGCATCGGTACTTGGGGGGGCCTGTGCGTTGTCATTGAAGTGGAGGAACCTCATTATTGTCTCATAACGAGACCTGGGCATTACTGCAGAATACACTGGGGTGGCTTGGGCGGGTCTTGTTGACCAGTAAGACCTAATGGAGGGCTTTTTGACAATACCCATATTTAGGGTGAGCCCCAAAAAAATTTTTTAATTCCTGCAAATTGGTTGGCGTCCAATCTCTGGAATGGGTGGATGAAGGTTTCTGGCTTATATATTGAGTGGCATATAAATTTGTTTCGTGGACAATCTGATTTAGGATGTCGTCCGTTATAAATAAATGGAAGTAATCCATTTGGACAAAATTTGTATTGTCCACGGTTATGCCAGGAGTGGCAGTAAATCCATGGATTCTAGGCCCAAAAGATGGGGCAGGTGCCCATACAAGAGCCTGGACTGGAGGGACAAGGCTGTCCCATGCTACAGCGCTACTTGGCCCTGCGCTTTCATGTTCTGCAGTTTCAACTGCATCAGGGACAACGTCCCCTGAAGATGAACCTGAAGTGACGCTGTCATCGTCACTGCCTAAAACAGGTTCCATCTCGGACGCCATCTCTGATGCGGTCTCCGACTCAGACCACAGCATGGCGTATGCCTCCTCGGCGCTAAACAACTTCCTCGCCATAACGAATAACGTAACTAACACTAACACTAACTAAACAAATTTTTTTTTATTTTTTTTATAAAACACACAAACTAACTGCTATATATATCTACACTACCGCTAACAAAAAAATAAACCGCTATTGCTATATATATTATATATATGTGGATATATATATAATTATATACTCCCTACCTGCCTATTCTAATAGAATAAAAGAAAGGTAGATAGAAAAAAAGATAGATGGATAGATAGATTGTATAGATAGATAGAAATCTATCTATACAGAGAATGTTTTATGAGTGTAACTGTATTTTTTTTTCACAGTATTCTTCTGGCAGCAATTCTCCCGAGTCTCTTCTTCTCCTCAAACTGAAACAATGTTTGAGGAGAAGAAAAGAGGCAGGAGATTTACTGCCAGAAAAGTCAAAATAAAACAAATGTGGTCGCTGTGATAGGTTTTCACAGTGACCACATGTTCAGGGACCATCAGATTGGTCCCGGATACTCTGCCCAGTGCCCAGAGCTGTTGGTAACAGCGTGGGCACAGGGCTGTGTGCACGCGATCGAGTGCACACTGTTTTCTATGCAGAAATGCATGTGATCGCTGTGATTGGTTGTCACAGCGATCACATGTTCAGGGGCCAAAAGATTGACCCCTGACATTCTGCCCAGTGCCCATGGCTGTTAGCAACAGCCAGGGCATAGAGCTGTGTGCACCCGATCACGCGTGCACAGTCTCTGAAGTGAAAGACAGACTTGGGGTATACTAACAATGCTCAGGCAAGGATCAGATGGGTTGGGCCCTTCTTATAGTCCAGGAAAACATGTGTGTTGATGATGGTGATTTCCTACATGTGCGTGAGCTGGCCCTTTAAGAGAGGGCACGAGCGTGCGCGCGCACCCTACGGGACAGAGCAGATCGTAGCAGAAGTGAGCGCTGGCGTCTCCTGGGAAGGAGATGGGAACCAGCGCTCACAGATCCATGGCTGCGGGCGTCAGGTGAGTGGACCCGATGGCCCTGGACGCTACAGTATTCCCCCCTCTTACGCCCCCTCTTCTTGGGACTAGAGCAAGAGGAACTTCTTAACAAGAGCAGAGGCATCAAGGTTCTCCTCCGGCTCCCAGGACCTCTACTCAGGACTAAAGCCTCTCCAGTCCACCAAATAGAAAGTCCTTCCTCCTACCCTCTTGCAGTCCAGGATCTCCCTCACCTCAAACACATCAGAAGAACCGCTGGGAGCAGTTGTGGAAGTGCGCCTGCACCAACATAAGAGGCGTCCACCTCCAAAGAAAACTGTATATATACGTCAGGATGATAGAGGATCGAGGCAGAAGTAAAGGCTTTTTTGAGACTAAAAAATGTGGACTCTGCCTCTGGGGTCCACACCTTGGCGTTCACACCGTTCTTGGTAAGGCTGGAAATAGGAGATGTCAGTGATGAGACGTTTGGGATAAACTGCCGGTAGAAATTGGCAAATCCCAGGAAACGCTGTATGGACCTCAGACCTTGAGGACGTGGCCACTCCAGGACAGCTCTCACTTTCTCAGGATCCATCTTGAGACCTTGATCCGATATGATGTAGCCCAGGAAGTGCAGAGAACTCCTCTCAAAGACGCACTTCTCCAGCTTGGCTATAAATGATTCTCCCTTAATCGTAGTAGAACTTGACGGACATGCCTCCGATGAGTCGTCGGATCTGGGGAGAAAATCAAAATATCATCGAGATAAACAACAACACAGATATAGAGGAGATCTCGGAAGATATCATTAACGAGTTCCTGAAACACTGCAGGAGCGTTACACAGTCCGAAGGGCATCACTACGTATTCATAGTGCCCGTCACGGGTGTTAAATGCCGTCTTCCATTCGTCACCCTGGTGGACCGGAGCGGAAGTGAGATGGGGACCAGCACTCACAGATCCATGGCTGTGGGCGTCAGGAGGTGAGTGGAACCGACGGCCCGCGGCCATAGATGCTACATGTGAGTAAACTCGCTAATATACATTCCCGTCCCCCTTGGTGCTGTTTCTGAGATTTTCATAGATTTGTATAGCGCTGATGAGGAACCGGAAGTCTAGTTGTACAGTCTTCTTTGGTGACGACACGACTCTTCGTCATGTGATCGGCCCCGCTGTACTCTATGTACTCGCTGTACTACTGCTCCTGCAGTATACGGAGCACAGCGCCGCTCTCTGAGAGGTTCCTCTGAGAGGTTCCTGTTGTTTTTCCTTTGCTTTATCCAATGCTAAAAACTAATAATGATTTTTTTTTTTTTATAAATGCAAGCCCCTCAGTTGGAGTCACTGGGACCCAACACTAGAATTTCATCTGATTTGACAGATTATGGCACAATTTTCTATGGGGAACTTATGGTGGTTATTTTGATATTCCCATGCTGTTTTCTGACACAGACCACCTACCTAAACATTGCTACAGACAAATCCACCTCTTCATGGTAAAGGTATTCTCTAATGCCAGTGCTGTCTTACAGCAGGATAATGCCCCCGCCACACTGCAAAAATCGTTCAGGACTGATGTGAGGAACATGACAAAGAGTTCAAGGTGTTGACCTGGCCTCCATATTCTTAATTCAATCGATCATCTATGAGATGTGCTGGAAAAACAAATCCAATCCATGGAGACCCCTACTCACAATTTACAGGACTTAACCCCTTAATGACGAAGCCTAGGTTGGGCCTTAAAGGAACAGTGTCACCAAAAAAAAAATTTCTAACATCAGTTTGATTTTAGTCTTTTATTAAAAACTTTTATATTTATTTGTGTGTTTGTGTTTCACTTTTTTTTTATTTTTACACTTTTTCTTCCCTATGGGGGCTGCCATTTTTTACTCCATTTCTGTATGTGCCGATTAACGACACATACAGACATGTAATATACGGCAGCTCCAGTCCCATAGGGACTGCGAACGGGGCCCGTTCGCAGTCACTATGGTGTACGCCGTCTGTGTGAACGGCGCATGCGCCGCTCCCACACAGTCCAAGTTGAAATGCGCGCCGTCCGGCGCCATTTTACTGTGGACCGGAAGTCGCGGCCGGACAGTAAGATTACTAGTTCCGGTCGCGGCTTCCGGACTTGTGCACATGGAGCAGCGGCAGCAGACGGAGAGGACGGACCGGAGGGAGCGGCGGCGACTGGAGCAGGTAAGTGATTTCTGTGTATGTACGTGTTTTAGTGTGTGTTTACTACTGTATGTAAACCTACTACACTGTGTGTTAGCGCAAAAAATGGTGACACACAGTGTAGGAGGTTAGACCGTTCAAACCCCTCATTTCTCCCGGCACTAGCCAGGATAAAGGGGGGGGGGATTCTGAGAGCTCACTAGAGCGAGTGAGTTTTTCCCAATTTTGCAGCAAAAAGCAATGTGGTTGCTTTACCACATGCAATGCTGCAATTTTGGGAATGGCTCCATTTAGTGACCAGCAATGGGAAATATTATAAATTAGAATCTAATTTATAATATTTCCTGACTCGTGAAAAAAATAAAAAAAATTAGAACAATGTTTAATCACCTATGCACTAATTGTTTATCTAAAAAAAAAAAATACATGTTTTGCTGGCAACACATTCCCTTTAAGGCTCAGAGCCCATTTGTCTAATCTGACATGTGTCACTTTATGTGGTAATAACTTTGGAATGCCTTTATTTATCCAAGTGATTCTGAGACTGTTTTCTGGTGACACATTGAACTTTATGTTAGTGGTAAAATTTGGTTGATACATTCAGTGAAAAACAGAAAAAATTACAGAAAATGTGGTGTAAGGCAGATGGTTATACCACACAAAATAGTTATTAATTAACAATTTGTTTTTTTAAATAAAGGACTTAATATTGAAAAAAGGTTTTTTATACAACTGTTTTTTTTTTGTCTATCTAGGTGACTTGAAGTCAGGAATCCCTGATCGCTATTCTAATACACTGCACTACATGCGTAGTGCAGTGTAAAAGTGCTGTCAGTTACTCACTGACAGCAAACCTAAGGCAGGACAAACTAGGCTTCCGTAGATGACAAACCCGGAGGCCATTGTTAGGCCTCCTGTTGCCATAACATGATGGAATAGAACGTCAAGGAGCAGGAAGGGGTTAAAGGATCTGCTAACGTCTTGGTGCCAGATACCACAGGACACTTTTAAAGATCTTCTGAAATCCATGTCCCAACGGGTCAGAGCTATTATGGCAGCACGAGGAGGACTACACAAGGCAGGTGGTTTTAATGTTATGTCTGGATGGTGTATATGTTAGTAATTCATTTCTATTCATTTGTACATTGATGGAAATTAGGGTATGTTCACACGCAAACTCAAAAATATCTGAAAATACAGAGCTGTTTTCAAGGTTTTCAGCGTTTATTTACGGCCGTTTTTGGAGCTGTTTTCAATATTGTCTAGGAAAAACGGCTCCAAAAGTGGCCCAAGAAGTGACTTGCACTTCTTTTGTGAACATACCCTAAAAAAAGAGTAATTTTTCTGTGCTTTTTATTTTTACAATATATATCAATCACCCTAAATATTGTAATCTTGGGGCCTACATTGCTCCTATGTAAACATGGGAACGCCACCATTCTCACCAGTTTTAAGGCGTAATGTAAGTCTTAGGCCAAAATGTAGTAGTAGTCGAAACGCCAATCCAACCGAGATGGAATATGAAATATCCAAGATAGAAGGGAGTCCCAGGCATAAAATAAGATAAGATAACTTTATTAATCCCCGAAGGGAAATTCCAGTATCACATAAATGGATTCTGGGAAACGGCATCAGGGATCTTTTATTATTAGGTCTCTGTGCAGATTGAGATTCTGGCGTCCAAGGTGAAGATGATGAAGAAGACTAGGTGGTACTGTAGACAAAACAAAAAATAATCAGACCAGACGATAATCACTCAGCAATATACTGGTGCCGAAGCTCCAGCCATGATTTCACAAAAATACTATAGATGTCAGTGATCATACCTGTACTGCTGGTGTTTCTTCTGTACCACAGCTGTTGGTACTTATCTCCTCCTCTTTCTTTGAAAGGCATGGACGCGGCACAAGGGACAGCATGGATTTGTCGGGATCCAATGTGCAATACAAGGCAGATGGAATATGTGAGAACATGGCAGAACGGTGACTTGCTCTCCAATCTCATAGTCCTCTAGGCATATAGTGCAGGACTGGATGTCTTCGTTTTCAGTAAAGGTTCGAGATGGGAGTCTATCAATCTGCCTGCCTCTCCTGCCTCGCCGACGTTGTCTTCTCTGCACAGGTCTGCTGTCTGTGGTCTCTGTTGTCGACTGTTGGTTGGGAAGCAGCTGACTGGTGCTTGGTGTTGGCTCCACCAGCCTGTTAGATGTTTGCTGAGGAGATCTGCTTCCTTCTCTGGACGGCTGCAGGTTTGGTAGCGGCTCACTGGTGCTGGGGTCTTGTGTTGGTTCCTCCAGCCTTTCGGATCTCTCCTGAGTAGTTGATGGAGTAGACCCAGGCTGGGATTCTCCAGGAATTCTGAGCTCGGTCTCACTATTAATACGACGGCCACTTGTCGTTTCAGACTGTTCTATTGGCTCAGGTCGTAATGGGGACCGGCTTCTGTCCGCTCCTTCTTGCTGCAACCTACGGCGCGGTGGAACTTGACCACGTCTTCGTCTCCTGTCGGGGACATTGTCATGGTCTTCATCCTGCTCCACACTCTGACGCCTTCTATGTCCAGATCTTAATCTTCCATCAGCAATGCCTAGATGTGAAACAATGTGTATAACATATATTAATTATGTACAGAAAAAATGTGAAAAAAGATCAATACCAGACATTTCCTATGGACTCGCGTGGCCTTCTTTCTAGAGGAAAGCTCCCATGTTTTTCTAATCTTGGACAACCGTTTTGATACTATGAATATATACACAGTCGAGTCACATTATTATAACTACTACTAATATCCAGAGTAACCGGCGTGTGCAGCACGGACAGCAGTAGACGGGCTGGGAGTGACTCAATAAGGTGCTGGTCAGTGGTCTCATATGTGGAGCCTCGCTGACTCCATACATCCCACATTTACTGGAGGGTGCGTGGGGGAGGATCCATAAAGCGAACAACACGATTGGCGTGGTCCCACAGATGCTCAATTGGGTTCAAGTCTGGAGAAATAGGGGGCCAGGGAAGTACTTGGAAGTCTTGGTCGTGCTCTTCCAACCACTGTCGGGCATTTATAGTCGTGTGACATGTCGCATTGTCTTGCTTTAAGTTTCCATTTGCTCCAGGGAAGACAATCAGCATGTATGGTGGATGTGATCTGTAACAATGGATTCATATCTAAATCGGTTCAGAGCCTTCCATAAAGATGAGTGGCCCAGAGAATACCATGGAAAAATACCCCAGACGCTGACGTCGCCGCCAGCTTTTTCCAGCAATGGTTGTAAAGTCCATCCTTTCGATGAAGCAGAAAACGTGATTTATGGGAGAAGACAACCCTTTGCCAATCATCGGTGCTCTGAGACCAATACTGCCGTGCAAATTGAAGCCATTTTCTCTGATGCACCTTTGTTACATAGGAGCAGTGACCATCCGTCGGGTTCGGAGCCCCATACGCAGTCGGGTTCGCTGAACTGTTGTATTAGACACACGTCTGGTAGCCAACGTTCACCTCTCAAATACATGGCACGTGGTGCTCTGCAGTTTCCATGTCCGTTATTCCCAATGGTGCCATTTGTCCACTCACGATACACTGTCACCACAGCAGCACGCGAACAGTTCACAAACTGCGCTGTTTCAGAAATACTGCCGCCCTTGGTCCGAAAGCCAATAATCATCCCTTTTTGCAACTGAAAAATGGTGCATTTTTTGCGGACGCAAAACGGACACGTTTGTGTGAAACTAGTCTAAATGTATCTGATATAACAAGTTCCACTTACCTTGATTTATCCGGGAACTTTCGTCTATTGCAAGCTGCAAGAGTTCTCGGTAACTCATTGTTCCTTGTAGCAGGCGGCTTGATGTTTAAATTCAGGAACAATGGAAAAACGGGATTCCTCAAATAAGAGGGAATCTACCACGATGTTCAGAAGTTGCACTGGTGTTTAAGTGCTCTGAACAGATGATGTAGTAGTCGCTTTGTAGCACAAATTCGCTCTTTGAAAAACCAAGTGAAGTTTCAGCATCAGCATCAACTCGAGATATGGCACTGATGTGACCGCGCTTGGGGTCCTTAGAACTTCACGCCATTGTGATGTCACTGCTATAGATGCCACACCCTCCATTGTTCTGATGACATCACTGCCTGCAGTGATGTCATAATGCTTACGGTATGTCATAAACGGTCCCCTGCTCTGCATTATACCAATCACTGCAGCAAAGCCTCCAAATAAATAAATAAATAAATATATATTACATTTTTTTATATTTACATATAACAGCTGAAAATCTCTAATATTTGTTTAGTAAATGTTTCTCTATAATTGTTTAGTAAATGTTGTAGCACACAATTCATCTAAGTAAAAGTCTTAGTAACAGATTACCACCATGGAGAGGTGGAAATGTAACTTTATTTTTCTAAAACTAGATGGTTCTGGAGTAAATAAGAATCCTTTATAACCTAAAGAGGTTGTCTGGTATAAGAAACCCATTGTAAATACCCTATTGGGGAATTCTAAGTTAAGAAAGGACAAGTCTCTTATTGATTTCACTGTGTAATGCTTAGTTTCTCCTGTAGTGGCGCTGCAGGGGAATTCAACACTTCTCAAGTTCCATCACAGATTAAATCTGATCGCTGGGGGTCACAATCAGCGACATTAAGCTGCACTATCTGGATGTACAAATGACACTGGATGAGGGCCGTATTGTGACAGACATTTACACCAAACCAACTGACTGAAAATAACTTTTTAATTTTAGCTTTCAACCCAAATCAGCACAAAAATAAAATTTCACAAAGCCAACTACATAGTGATAGAAAAAGCTGCAGAACTTCGCATATAAATGAGACGGATATGTGAGAGGCAGATAGATAGGGCGTGCTCTAGCAAAGTAAAAAATGAGCCCCCCATTACTTTATTTTTCTGATCTCAAATGCCAAGATACAATCCCGTTAGTAAGCCCTAAATATACACCTCCTGCAATGAGCCATAATACAATTGTGGGGATCAGACCTTAACCACTTCCTGCCGCAGCCATTTTGAATTTTTTTATTTTTGTTCTTTCCTCCTCACCTTCCAAAAGCCACAACTTTTTTATTTTTCTGTTGATATATCCATATGAGGGCTTGATTTTTGCAGGACGAGTTGTAGTTTTTCATGGCACCATTTATTGTACTAATGAAATGGGAAACTGAAAGAACTTTCTTTGTGGGGTGAAATAGGAAAAAAGCAGATTTCTCCATTGTTTTTTGGGTTTAGTTTTTATGGAGATCACCGCGCGGTTTTGTTTCGCCATTATCTGAGAGCCATACGTTTTGTTTTCTTTCCGTCGCTGCAGCCGTGTGAGGGCTTGTTTTTTTGTGGCACGAGCTGTCGTTTTTATTGGTTCATGAGACTTTTTGATCATCTTTTATTCCATTGTTTGTGGGAGATGAGATGACCAAAAAACAGTGATTCTGCCCTTGACATTTTTTGTTTGTTTTAATGCATTCACCATGTGGGTTAAATAATGTTATACTGTTATATCTCTGACTTTTACGGACGTGGCAATACAAGTTATGTTAATTTACTTTTTTTACATTGCTTTTTTTTAAACTTTAAATATTTTAACTTTATATATAAATATAAATATATATATATATATATATATATATATATATATATATATATATATATATATATATATATAAACTTAATTTAACTGTATTTTACTTTCTTTACTTGCCCTCTAGGGGACTTAAACCAGCAATCATTGGATCGCTTGCATGATATACTGCAATACTAATGTATTGCAGTATATCGTGTTCTTTACCTGCTCTTATTAAGCCTTGCCAGGGGTGCAAAGATGGCAGACCTGAGGGCCTACATTAGTCCTCCAAGCTGCAATGACAACCATCGGCACCCCGCAATCGCAGGGGGGCAATGGGCTGTCAGAGATGGCCACCCCCATCTTTCTAATGGCTTAGTTACCGCAGTTACTATTGACCTCAGCATCTAAGGGGTTAAACGAGTGGGATCGTAGTAATCTACGATTTCGCTCGTCGCAGTGAACTTTCAGTTGTAACATACAACCAACACCAGCAAATTATGGAGTGACCTCAGTCAGTGACACCACTCCATACTTCCCTCCTGGCCTACACCGTATATATACACGTTGGTTGTCGTGGAAGGGGCTAGGCAGCATTGAAGGGTTATGCTGCTATAAAGCAGATCTTCCCTTACAAAAACTAATGAAGTTTTGGCAACCAAAGGTGCCCCCCTCAGCATCAGAGCCCCATAGCAGCTTCTATGGCTACTAGGGCTATAGTTATGTCCATGTACAGGGGGAAGATTTGACAGTAACACTACAGGTGATGTATTATCACAGTATACATCTAGTATTAGGATAAAATAGAATGACGTACCAGTCCCCAGACATTAGTAGATACGGGTCACTAAGAAAATCATGGTGGTTCCAAGTACCAGGCTCAGGACCAACACCTACAAGAGGAGGAGAGAGAATAAGGAGGTTAAAACGTGGCCAGGTGCGGTGGATTCACTGCTTGTACACAATGCATCTTAAAGGGGTTATGCGGGGACTAAAAGTTATTAGCAGTGTTCTAACTGCATTATGTGATGTCACGGTTTGTGGGTATGTGGACCCACCAGGCCGCACCGCCATAGCAGCGAGGCAGCTGGCCAAACAACAGGGAACCCCAGAAATACATAGTCCCGCACAAGGGTAACCGGATAGTCCAGACAGTGGCCGCAGCTCTGGCACGGATGGAGGTATTTAACACAGGACGTGGCGGATGACACAGGTGCAGTAGACACGACTCCAACTAGTAGGCACAGGAACAAGAAGACAGTACGGGATACAGGAACGGGTAACAGGGCACGGGAACAACTGGAACGGGAAACAGTAAGGGACCATTTGAAAGACAGACTTGGGGTATACTAACAATGCTCAGGCAAGGATCAGATGGGTTGGGCCCTTCTTATAGTCCAGGAAATCATGTGTGTTGATGATGGTGATTTCCTACATGTGCGTGCGCTGGCCCTTTAAGAGCGGGCACGAGCGTGCGCGCGCACCCTACGGGACAGAGCAGATCGTACCAGAAGTGAGCGCTGGCGTCTCCTGGGAAGGAGATGGGAACCAGCGCTCACAGATCCATGGCTGCGGGCGTCAGGTGAGTGGACCCGATGGCCCTGGACGCTACAGTATCCCCCCCTCTTACGCCCCCTCTTCTTGGGACTAGAGCGAGAGAGGAACTTCTTAACAAGAGCAGAGGCATCAAGGTTCTCCTCCGGCTCCCAGGACCTCTCCTCAGGACCAAACCCTCTCTAGTCCACCAAATAGAAAGTCCTTCCTCCTACCCTCTTGCAGTCCAGGATCTCCCTCACCTCGAACACATCAGAAGAACCGCTGGGAGCAGTTGTGGAACAGGAAGTCTTGCTGTAGCAGTTCAGGACCACTGGTTTCAGGAGGGACACATGAAAGGAGTTGGGGATTCTGATGGTAGGAGGCAGCCGCAGTTTATAGGAGACAGGGTTAATCTGTTGCCGAATCTCAAAAGGACCGAGAAACCTGGGAGCAAACTTGTATGAAGGCACCCTCAAACGAATGTTCCATGAGGACAGCCAGACTTTGGTACCTGGAAGATACTGCGGCAGCTCTCTTCTTGTATCCGCTTTTCGCTTCATACCTGGGTCTGTTGCCAGATTTACGGGAAGTCCCCAAATACAGAGTCAGCAGCGGGTACCTGAGAAGTAGTAGACACTGGAAGAGGGACTCTAGGATGTTGACCGTATACAATGTAAAACGGAGTTGAAGTGGTGGACTCGCTTGTGTGGTTGTTGTACGAGAACTCGGCCCATGGAAGAAGCTGTACCCAGTTATCATGCTGTAAGGAAATGAAGTGACGGAGATAATTCTCTATGATCTGGTTGATCCTCTCGACTTTCCCATTGGACTGGGGATGATAGGCTGTGGAAAAGTCCAATATCACATCCAGGAGTTTACAGAGAGCCCTCCAGAACCTCGAGGTAAACTGAAACCCCCGATCGGACACAATGTGAAGGGCAAGCCATGCAAGCGGTAGATGTGCTGGATGAAGAGATTCGCCATTCGGGGAACAGAAGGTAGGCCGGTCAGCGGGATAAAATGTGCCATCTTCGAGAACCGGTCCACCACCACCCAGACAGTGTTGCATCCTGCTGAGGGAGGAAGGTCAGTGACAAAGTCCATCACAATGTGCTGCAAGGTGGCATTGGGTATAGGCACAGGTTGATGGAGGCCGGCAGGCTTGGAGTTAGTAACCTTGTTAGAAGCACACACCGTGAAAGAAGAGACAAAGTCGACAACATCCTTGGGCAGCGTGGGCCACCAAAAGTGACGAGCAATCAGGTCTCGGGTTTTACGAACACCAGGGTGCCCAGCCAGTTTAGAACTGTGTCCCCATCGGAGAATTCTTCTCCTGCCTGCTAATCAAACAAAAGTCCTCCCCGGAGGGATGTCTCTAACCTGCAAAGGATTGGCAGTGATAATGCAGGACAGGTCTATGATAGTTTGAAGAGACTCCGTGTCATCCGTTTCAAATGACCTGGACAGGGCATCGGCCCTCACATTCCTGTCAGCGGCCACTCTGCGTGACAGGGATTTAGTCGTTGAGCGGACTGAAGGTAGGTGAGGTTCATGTGGTCGGTGTAGATTAGGATGGGGTGAGCTGCGCCCTCCAGCAGATGGCTCTACTTCTCCAGAGCCAATTTGATGGCCAGTAGCTCCTGATCCCCAACAGAGTAAATGCGCTCTGCAGAAGAAAAAAGTCTCGAGTAGTAGCCACATACTACTGCCTTTCCTTTGGGGCTCCTCTGGAACAGAAGTGCGCCTGCACCAACATAAGAGGCGTCCACCTCCAAAGAAAACTGTATATATACGTCAGGATGATAGAGGATCGAGGCAGAAGTAAAGGCTTTTTTGAGACTAAAAAATGTGGACTCTGCCTCTGGGGTCCACACATTGGCGTTCACACCGTTCTTGGTAAGGGTGGAAATAGGAGATGTCAGTGATGAGATGTTTGGGATAAACTGCCGGTAGAAATTGGCAAATCCCAGGAAACGCTGTATGGACCTCAGACCTTGAGGACGTGGCCACTCCAGGACAGCTCTCACTTTCTCAGGATCCATCTTGAGACCTTGATCCGATATGATGTAGCCCAGGAAGTGCAGAGAACTCCTCTCAAAGACGCACTTCTCCAGCTTGGCGTATAAATGATTCTCCCTTAATCGTAGTAGAACTTGACGGACATGCCTGCGATGAGTCGTCGGATCTGGGGAGAAAATCAAAATATCATCGAGATAAACAACAACACAGCTATAGAGATCTCGGAAGATATCATTAACGAGTTCCTGAAACACTGCAGGAGCGTTACACAGTCCGAAGGGCATCACTACGTATTCATAGTGCCCGTGACGGGTGTTAAATGCCGTCTTCCATTCGTCACCCTGGCGGACCGGAGCGGAAGTGAGATGGGGACCAGCGCTCACAGATCCATGGCTGTGGGCGTCAGGAGGTGAGTGGAACCGACGGCCCGCGGCCATAGATGCTACATGTGAGTAAACTCGCTAATATACATTCCCGTCCGCCTTGGTGCTGTTTCTGAGATTTTCATAGATTTGTATAGCGCTGATGAGGAACCGGAAGTCTAGTTGTACAGTCTTATTTGGTGACGACACGACTCTTCGTCATGTGATCGGCCCCGCTGTACACTATGTACTCGCTGTACTACTGCTCCTGCAGTATACGGAGCACAGCGCCGCTCTCTGAGAGGTTCCTCTGAGAGGTTCCTGTTGTTTCTCCTTTGCTTTATCCAATGCTAAAAACTAATAATGATTTTTTTTTTTTTTAAATGCAAGCCCCTCAGTTGGAGTCACTGGGACCCAACACTAGAATTTCATCTGATTTGACAGATTATGGCACAATTTTCTATGGGGAACTTATGGTGGTTATTTTGATATTCCCATACTGTTTTTTGACACAGACCACCTACCTAAACATTGCTACAGACAAATCCACCTCTTCATGGTAAAGGTATTCTCTAATGCCAGTGCTGTCTTACAGCAGGATAATGCCCCCGCCACACTGCAAAAATTGTTCAGGACTGATGTGAGGAACATGACAAAGAGTTCAAGGTGTTGACCTGGTGTAGCGCCCATGGCCGCGGGCCGTCGGGTTCACTCACCCCCCGACGCCCGCAGCCATGGATGAAAACAATGATCATTAACCCACATGACTTCCTGCTCTATAAGAATGCCCCAGCCCTTCTGATCCTTGCCTGAGCGTTGTTAGTCTTTCCCAGTCTGTCTCGCAAATGGTCCCTTAGTGTCTCCCGTTCCCGCTGTTACCCATGCCCTGTTACCATTCCTGTATTCCGCATTGTTCCTGTGCCTACCCGTGTTCAAGTGTCATCTGCCACGTCAAGTGCCAACTGCCATGTCAAGTGGCATCTGCCACGTCAAGTGCCATCTGCCACGTCAAGTGTCTTCTGCCGCGTCAAGTGCCATCTGCTCATCGGATACTGCCCGCCACGTCTGGCGCCACTTTCCGCACCTGCCTCCATCCGTGCTGAAGCCACAGCCACCGCCCGGACTATTTCAGGTACCTAAGCATTACTGTCTGCCATCTTACTTTCACATAGACTGTGACCTGGTCAGCTGCCTCCCCGCTACGGCGGAGCGGCCTAGTGGGTCCACAAACCCAGTGTCCGTGACAGTACGCTCAGGCCATGGAACCCGCTGGTCAGCCCAAGACCCCAGTACAGAAGATTCAGACAGAGATGCATGACCTACGCACTCGTCAGGATCAACTCCTTGAGGCGGTGAATTCTATTCTGGTCCGCCTGGATCTACTCGCTGTTCCACCCCCGGTTCTTCCTCCAGAGGCTGTTGCCACTGCCTGTTGCTCCCCCTGTTTGTTCCGGTTCCTCAGTTCCTCTGCCTCTTCCTCCTCGCTACGACGGTGACCCCAGAGCATGCAGAGGATTTCTTAATCAATGCACGGTGCATTTTAGGCTACGGCCTCATCTCTTCCCCTCCGAGGAGGCTAAAGTAGCGTTCATTATCTCCCTCCTCGCTGGCAAGGCCCTCGCATGGGCGAACCCAATCTTGGAGCAACAGGGACCTGTATCCTCGGACCTAGCCTTGTTCCTGCAGTCCTTTCGTACCGTGTTCGAGGAGCCGGGTCGAACATCCTCTGCCGCAGCCACTCTGTTGACCCTCAAGCAAGAAGGCTCCACAGTAGGGGAGTATGCGATCTCCTTCCGTACCCTAGCAGCCGAGCTGGCATGGAATAATGAGGCACTGGTGGCGACCTTCTGGCAGGGACTGTCCTCTCACATCAAGGACGAACGGGCAGCCCGCGACCTTCCTTCTACCTTGGATGCCCTTATCCTGTTAGCCACCCGGGTTGATATGAGAATCTGGGAGCGCTCTCAAGAGGTTCGTTAGGAGAGCCGGGCCCACAGACCAGCACCCCCTGCCCAGAGACCACTATTGTCCACTCCTAGTGCGCTACCTGAGGAACCCATGCAGGTAGACAGTCCGGTTATCTGAACAGGAGAAGCAGCGCAGACGCTCCTCTGGACTTTGCATGTATTGCGGCCTCAAGGGTAATTTTGTGCGCCAATGCCCACAGAAACCGGCAAACTCCAGTACCTAGGGTTGGTTGGAGAGGCAACTCTAGGTGGAACGTCTCCAAACGTTAAAACCTCTTCCAAATTATCGATACCTGTGGCCATCGTCACCGGACAGACATCACATCCTTCCACCGCCTATCTTGACTCTGGAGTGGCTGCTAATTTTATCCACCAGGATCTAGTGGATCGGTTTCAACTACCCACAGTCCGTCTGGAGAGACCCCTGGCAGTTGCTTCTGTGAATGGTCTACCCTTTCCTGATCCGATCATGCTCATCACTGAGCCGTTGACATTACGGGTCGGAGCTCTTGACTCAGAACAGATCTCCTTCCTGGTACTACCCAAGGCTATCAATCCTATCCTGCTGGGTCTGCCATGGCTCCGTCTACACACCCCGACACTCGACTGGAGTTCTGGAGAAGTTCTTCAATGGGGTTCCAGATGCCATAGCCATTGCCTGTCACAAGTCCGTTCTGTTGTGCCCCCTCTGCCTCAGTCACTCTCCGATCTACCTTCTCAGTATGCCAGTTTTGCGGATGTCTTTTGCAAACGAGAGGCTGAGACGTTGCCTCCACATCGGAATTATGACTGTCCCATTGAACTGGTTCCCAATGCTTCTCTTCCCCGTGGACGAGTATATCCTCTCTCCTTGCCAGAGACTTTATCGATGTCAGCCTATATCAAGGAGAACTTGGAGAGGGGTTTTATTCGGAAATCTTCCTCCCCGGCCGGGGCAGGATTCTTCTTCGCTAAAAAGAGAGATGGATCTCTCCGACCCTGCATTGACTACCGTGGTCTCAATCAGATCACGGTCAAGAACAAATACCTGTTGCCACTCATTTCTGAGCTGTTTGATCACATACGAGGAGCCAAAATTTTTTCCAAGCTAGATCTGCAGGGGGCCTATAATCTAATCCGGATTCGACGGCGTGACGAATGGAAGACGGCGTTTAACACCCGCGATGGGCACTACGAATACCTAGTAATGCCCTTCGGACTGTGTAACGCTCCCGCAGTATTTCAGGAGTAATGACATCTTCCGAGATCTCCTCTATATGTGTGTTGTAGTTTATCTCGATGATATTCTAATCTTCTCCCCAGATCTGATGACCAATCGGAGGCATGTTCGTCAAGTTCTTCTGCGACTAAGAGAGAATCGCTTGTATGCCAAGTTAGAGAAATGCACCTTTGAAAAGAGGTCTTTGCCCTTCCTGGGCTATGTCATCTCGGATCAAGGCCTTAAGATGGACCCTGAGAAGTTAAAGTCTGTCCTGGAATGGCCACGTCCTCAAGGCCTAAGGGCCATACAGTGGTTCCTGGGTTTCGCCAATTTCTACCGGCAGTTTATTCCGAACTTTTCTTCTCTGACGGCCCCCATCTCTACCCTTACCAAGAAGGGTGTGAACGCCAAGGTATGGACTCCAGAGGCAGAGTCCGCATTCATTAGCCTCAAGAAAGCCTTCACTTCAGCTTCGATCCTCCATCACCCTGACGTGTCTCGGCAGTTCTCACTGGAAGTGGACGCTTCCTCTGTTGGTGCAGGCGCACTTCTGTTCCAGAGGAGCTCCAAAGGAAAGGCAGTAGTATGTGGCTACTACTCAAGACTGTTTTCCTCTGCTGAGCGCAATTATTCCATTGGAGATCGGGAGTTACTGGCTATCAAATTGGCCCTGGAGGAGTGGAGACATCTTCTGGAGGGCGCTACTCACCCCATCCTGATCTTCACCGACCAGAAGAATCTTACTTACCTTCAGTCCGCTCAAAGACTGAATCCTCGTCAAGCCAGGTGGTCACTGTTCTTCACCCGTTTCCAATTTCTGCTCCACTACCGTCCCGCTGACAAGAATGTGAGGGCCGATGCCCTGTCCAGATCATTTGAGACGGTAGACACGGTGGAGTCCCTTCAGACGATCACAGACCCGTCCTGCGTTGTCACCGCCAATCCTCTGCAGCTTAGAAATATCCCTCCGGGGAGAACTTTTGTTCGGTTGGCAGACAGAAAAAGAATTCTCTGCTGGGGACACAGTTCTAAACTAGCTGGGCACGCCGGTGTCCGTAAAACCCAAGACCTGATCACTCGTCACTTCTGGTGGCCCACGCTACCTAAGGATGTTCTGGACTTTGTCTCTTATTGCACGGTGTGTGCCTCTAACAAAGTGACTCACAGCAAGCCTGCCGGCCTGCTTCAACCCCTGCCTGTACCCAGTGCCCCCTGGCAGCACATCGCTATGGACTTCGTCACGGACCTTGCTCTCTCAGCAGGATGCAACTCCATCTGGGTGGTGGTGGACCGGTTCTCTAAGATGGCATATTTTATCCCGCTGACCGGCCTACCCTCTGCTCGACTGGCAAGTCTCTTCATTCAGCACATCTTCCGCTTGCATGGCTTGCCTCTTCACATTGTGTCTGACCAGGGGGTTCAGTTTACCTCTAAATTCTGGAGAGCCCTCTGTAAACTCCTGGATGTGAGTTTGGACTTTTCCTCTGCCTATCACCCCCAGTCCAATGGACAAGTTGAGAGGATCAACCAGATCATGGAAAATTATCTCCGCCACTTCATCTCTTCACAGCACGATAACTGGGTACAGCTCCTTCCATGGGCCGAGTTTTCATACAACAACCACACAAGTGAGTCCACCACTTCCACTCCGTTTCACATCGTGTACAGTCAACATCCCAGAGTTCCTCTTCCTGTATCAACTTCATCTCAGGTACCCGCTGCTGACTCTGCATATGGGGACTTCCTGCAAATCTGGCAACAGACCCGGTCCTCTATTTTGCTGGCGGTCGATCGCATGAAGCGAAAGGCAGATACCAAGAGAAGAGAACCTCAGCGCCCCTACTCTTATTAAAAAGTTCCTCTCTCACTCTGGCCCCAAGAAGAGGGGGCGTAAGAGGGGGGATACTGTAGCGCCCCTGGCCGCGGGCCATCGGTGTTTACTCACCTCCCGACGCCCGCAGCCATGGATCTGTGAGCGCTGGCCTCCGTCGACCTCCTAGGAGATGCCAGCGCTCACTTCCGCTCCATTCGGCTGGGTCCCGTAGGGTGCGCGCGCACGCTCGCCCCCGGCCTTAAAGGGCCAGCGCGCGCAATTAGGAAATCGTCATCACCATCAACTGCCACGATTTCCTGGTCTATAAGAAGGCCCCTGGCCTTTTAATCCTTGCCTGAGCGTTGTTAGTCTTTCCCAGTCTGTCTCGCAAATGGTCCCTTAGTGTCTCCCGTTCCAGCTGTTACCCGTGCCCTGTTACCGTTCCTGTATTCCGTATTGTTCCTGTGCCTACCCGCGTTCAAGTGCCATCTGCCACGTCAAGTGCCATCTGCCACGTCAAGTGTCTTCTGCCACGTCAAGTGCCATCTGCCACGTCAAGTGCCATCTGCCACGTCAAGTGTCATCTGCCACGTCAAGTGTCATCTGCCACGTCAAGTGTCTACCGCTTCATCGAATACTGCCCGCCACGTCTGGCGCCACTTGCCGCACCTGCCTCCATCCGTGCTGAAGCCACAGCCCCCGCCAGGACTATTACAGGTACCCAAGCATTACTGTCTGCCATTTACTTCTGCTTAGACTGTGACCTGGTCAGCTGCCTCCCCGCTACGGCGGAGCTGCCTAGTGGGTTCACAAACCCTGTGTCCGTGACACAGATAACCGGCTTAGCAAGATTAATAAATTCTCCTCTAAGGCTACAGACAGTAATACAATATTTTAATGCAAGGATGTGTACACTCAGTGTCTGACTGAGGTACCTTGGACCCACCAAAGGAAATAATTCTTGGGGGTCTACACTTCCACTATATAGAAATAATGTGAACACTCTTAATTGTGTACTAAAAACGTGTGTAGTAAAACAAAGACCAATATTCCCACCATATAGTGACAGATATCAGTCCTACACAGGCATTCTGCAGACCATATACACTACCGTTCAAAAGTTTAGGGTCACTTAGAAATTTCCTTATTTTTGAAAGAAAAGCAGTTTTTTTTCAATGAAGATAACATTAAATTAATCAGAAATCCACTCTATCCATTGTTAATGTGGTAAATGACTATTCTAGCTGTAAACGTCTGGTTTTTAATGCAATATCTACATAGGTGTATAGAGGCCCATTTCCAGCAACCATCACTCCAGTGTTCTAATGGTACATTGTGTTTGCTAACTGTGTTAGAAGGCTAATGGATGATTAGAAAACACTTGAAAACCCTTGTGCAATTATGTTAGCACCGCTGTAAACAGTTTTGCTGTTTAGAGGAGCCATAAAACTGACCTTCCTTTGAGCTAGTTGAGAATCTGGAGCATTACATTTGTGGGTTCGATTAAACTCTCCAAATGGCTAGAAAAATAGAGCTTTCATGTGAAACTCGACAGTCTATTCTTGTTCTTAGAAATTAACGCTATTCCTTGCGAGAAATTGCCAAGAAACTGCAGATTTCCTACAACGGCGTGTACTACTCCCTTCAGAGGACAGCACAAATAGGCTCTAACCAGAGTAGATAGAGAAGTGGGAGGCCCCGCTGCACAACTGAGCAACAAGACAAGTACATTAGAGTCTCTAGTTTGAGAAATAGACGCCTCACAGGTCCTCAACTGGCAGCTTCATTAAATAGTACCCGCAAAACGCCAGTGTCAACGTCTACAGTGAAGAGGCGACTCCGGGATGCTGGCCTTCAGGGCAGAGTGGCAAAGAAAAAGCCATATCTGAGACTGGCTAATAAAAGGAAAAGATTAATATGGGCAAAAGCACACAGACATTGGACAGAGGAAGATTGGAAAAAAGTGTTATGGACAGACGAATCGAAGTTTGAGGTGTTTGGATCACACAGAAGAACATTTGTGAGACGCAGAACAACTGAAAAGATGCTGGAAGAGTGCCTGACGCCATCTGTCAAGCATGGTGGATGTAATGTGATGGTCTGGGGTTGCTTTGGTGCTGGTAAAGTGGGAGATTTGTACAAGGTAAAAGGGATTTTGAATAAGGAAGGCTATCACTCCATTTTGCAACACCATGCCATACCCTGTGGACAGCGCTTGATTGGAGCCAATTTCATCCTACAACAGGACAATGACCCAAAGCACACCTCCAAATTATGCAAGAACTATTTAGGGAAGAAGCAGGCAGCTGGTATTCTATCTGTGCCACGTCACAGCGTATTCAAATCATGGAAGCGTTCAGTCTACATGACTACCGCCCGTCACGGTGCGCATACCTTAGATCAAAATTTTGACATATAACTAACTCTAAGCCTCATAAGTTAATTTTCTTTAGCTATTATACTAGGATGTACAATTCTATATTAAAATATTATCATATTAGTCATGTGTCCTAGTATACCCACATCCAGCGATGGGTGGGATGGGTGAAACATAAAATAGTTTTCCATGAGTTTTGAACTGCGATGTGCTGCTGATCTCTCCTTTTGGGGGTAATATACAGGGAAAATGGGGGTTATATAAGGGACTCTCATCATCCCTGTATATACCAGCCATCATCCCCATATATAACCACCATTATCCGTGTATGTACCAGCCCACCATTATCTCGGTATAAAATCTCCATCACCCCTGTATATACCATTAGGGCGGGCACTGTCAGCTTGCTGTGGCGTGCGGGCATTGTGGCTAAACAAGAAGTAAATGGGGTGGGCATTGAGGACACCGTGGACCAATAGGATGCCTGAAACGCCGGTATATGGGAGAAGTCCAGCAGAATCTGAAAATATGCCTCCTGATTGCGTAAAGGCTATGTACACCTTTGCACTGTATTTTTTAAATTGCCTTGTATGTATTGTGCAAAATAAATCACATTTCTAATTGGTCTACCATTTGTCTTCTGTACCTGCAGTGTATTTCAGTTTATGGCCAGCTGCTGTATTCAGTTATCTCTCTAAGGCCCTGTTCACACCTGCGTTGGTGTGTTTCGTTGTTCTGCTCCGTCAGTGGTGCAGAACAAAGGAATAACGGAAGCAACGGTTCAGTCGCACAACGGACACCGCCACCTGCCAACAGAACCCATTGACTTTAGTGGATTCCATTGGCTTTCCGTGATTTTACCAGAGACAATAGTGCAGATGTGAATGAGGCCTTATCTGTCAGTCATCACCCTAATGGCAAACTGAGCAGCAACTCTTTTGCAGGCTCATGAACAAGAATTTACTGTGGAATCTGCGCATGTGCATAGTCCTAATTACTGCATACCTCCTAACCGTCCCGGATACAGCGGGACAGTCCAGGATTCAGGGCGGTGTTACGCTGTCCCAAGCGGCCGGTGGTATGTTTTGGTGTCAACTGTATCTGCGTCCTCAGGATGCAGATACAGTTGAATCCAATGCTAATGTAAGCGATCGTCAGCTCCCTGCTTCTGTATTAGTACCACTCGCTGAGGAATTCCCGGGCACAGCGCTACTTTAAGTGCGGAGCCCCTTATCTCACTATCCATATATGTACATTGACGTCGGGGACTACTCATGGAGCGGAATCCACTGCCTTTGCATTGCTGATGGTCTGGCCGGGGATTCCGCTCCTAGGCGGAACCCCTGATGTCACTGTCCATATACGTACAGTTACATCAAGGGCTCCTCCTGGAGTGCAATCCCTGGCCACAGCGTGGCCGACGCTCTGAACAGGGATTCTGCTCCTATTACGTCACTGTCCATATATGGACAGTGACGGCAGGGGCTCCTCCTGGAGTGGAATCCCTGGGGGAGGGGGGTGGCACCATCTACATGGGCACTGTGTGTGACACTATCTATATGGGCACTGGCGCTTTATATGTGTGCACTTGTACTAGAGGTAGCTAAGGGGGCATTAAACTGTATGGGGGCAGCTATTTGTCATTATTTCTAGCAACGCATTCCCTTTAATACTGGCGTTTCATACACCAGTCCTATTAAACAGTTTGCTGGAGTAAGATGCAACACATTTATTAACATGCGAATGACTCTTAATAAATGTGTCGCATCTTTTAGTTGCAATGCGGCCTGTCATCAGTACTTTCTACGTGCTGCGGCCTGCTGTACATTTAAAGTACATTTTTAAAATGTATTTTATTGTCTGATTGGGGGGGGCATACAGTCTGATTGGGGGGGAGGTATGGGTCTGGCACGGACATTTGCCTTGTTACGCCCCCCAGAGATAAATCTGGGCCGCATTATACATATAGATTTCTGCTATAATTGACATCAGTTACTGGCGTAAATTATAGTAAAATTGTTGGCCATTTCTGCGAAGCCCCGGCCATTTTTTGCCCCCAAAAATGTCAACATTTGCGCATTTTGTGAATTTTCTACGCTAGTAAACTGTTGTAGAAAGGTTAATATATTCCCCCAAAGGCTACAGACCGTAATACAATATCTTGATGTAAGGATGTGTACACTTAATTGTGCAGCAACGCTTGTTGTCTCCATTCTATGTCAGTGTGGGAAGTAGATGTCCGGCCTTATGATTTTGTGATATGTGATAGACCCAGAATCCCAATCACCAAACCAAAGAATGCAAAATAAAGACACAAAACATTATAATTGGGTGTTAAATGGTCAAAACTTTTATTATATTATATGACCAAACCCAAAATGGCAAACCTCCGACTCACGAAGAGTCACCCTCCAGCACGCAGGAAAGGAAAAACCCCCTGTGGGGGAAACCTCTAGGGAAACCATGGCTGGAGGATTGCCCTTCCTCTGGGCTTAGAAGGTGCCAAAATATCATTTGTAACAGAATTTGTACGTTTTCTCAGATTTTCAAGGAAAGACATTACAAATGAACGAACGAACGAACGAACGAACGAACGAACGAACGAACGAACGAACGAACGAACGAACGAACGAACGAACGAACGAACGAACGAACGAACGAACGAACGAACGACATAAAACACATAAATCGGCTGATCTGGTTGGCTAGGCGGATGTCTCTCTTCCTGGGCACCCATTAAAATGAATGGTCGATCCACGGATGAGACGGGTCCTCCAGATGCCTCCTTGTAGCACCTGTCTCCGCTCCGGCTAATAGAGGGGGATCTCCTGCTGGAAACCCCCCTCTATTACAGACAACCCGTATTAACAGGATGGCATCACTGTGATGAAGAAGTGGTCTGGGGTGAAGGGTTTCCCTGCTAGAACCTCCAAATTACATCAGGTCGGTATTGGTGGGGAAGTCAAGCTCAAGGTCCTCAGTCACATCCAATATGGCGCTGAATGTGGCAGTAAAACCTTCTAATATGGAATCTTCTTTATGTCATAAACATTTGTATTTATGACATCAGCACCTTCATCATCATTACTACAGGAGTTTATTACCACTGCACAACTCATACATTGTGACGTCACCCACAGTGGTCTGAAGTGTTAACCCTTTAATGACTGGCAGTGTACTTACCACAGAGGCCATAAAGCTGAATAGAACATATCAGCGGCCATAAAGGAAAAGGGATAATGCAGGGAGCATCTCCGCACAATAACTATCCATGACAAAGGGTTGTCCAGGATGAGATAACTTGTCTGCTTTCTCCAAAAACCAGCACCACACCTGTCCATAGGTTGTGTGTGGTACTACAGCTCATTACCATTCACTTCAATGGAGCAAACCTGCAATACCAGATACAACCTGTGGATAGGTGTGGTGCTGTTTTTGGAAGAAAGCAGACATATTTTTCTAATCGTGCACAGCTCCTGTTAGAAATAGTTCAAAAAAAGGGGGGAGAAGGAGGAGAAGGGGAGAGGGAAAGAAGAAATTAAAAAAAGGTAAAAAGAGGAACTCTGAGGTAAAAGAAACCAAACTAGACTGAAAGGAGTCTGCTGGAGGTGCCAGATGGAAAGACAGATTCTGCCATGGGGACCAGATTAGTTGAAATGTATCTTGAAGGGGGGCTTCAGAGAGTGGGTTTTAACCCCTTCCCGCCCTATGAAGTGCTGTTGCATTGAAAAGCTATGCAGTTCATCTTCGAATGCAGCGTCACAAAAACAAATTATTTTGTAAAAAATAAAACTATATAAATTTGGTATCGACATAATCGTAGCGACCCGCAGAATCAAGTTATCATGCAATTCATGCCGTCCGATGAACACTGTAAAATCAAAACAGAAGTGGCGGAATTACAGGTTTTTTTTCAATTCACCCCACAAAATGTAGGTTTTTAAAAAAAATAATTTAATACATTATATGGTACATTAGTCCGCAGGGTAAATTCCACATAAACAGCGCCATTCATCGGTTAACTGTTTAAATGATACCAGTTCAAGTGACCTTTATCGAAAAACACCATAAGAAATGTTTTCACAATTAACCTTCTAATTGGGCCTAGCATGTGTGATACTGTCTGCTAAGCCGTTGTATCTAAGCATATTATATGTGATACTGTCTGCTGAGCCGCTGTCTCCTATCAAGTAGCAGAGCTATCAGGTGTCATAGTGTAATGAAACGGGGTAGGGAGACAGACAGGTGAGCCCTAATCTACCCGAAACTCAGTCCCTGCCTATTTGCACGGCCCGTCCTAAGTGACGGTGTACAACTGGGCGACGGTCCCTACGCTCAATAAGTGCAAGACAGACAACACAAGACAAGGGCACACAGAAGAAAAAGGGGGAGGTAGGGGCAGTTGCCCACGGAAACACCGTGCGCAACAGGCAGTGGTGAACGAGCCGAGACAAACCAGGAGAGTACGAAGTAGCAAATCAGAGCAGGAGAATAGTCAGTCAAGCCAGGATCAATAAGTAACAGCGGTCAATAAGGTAAGTAGCAAGAATCGCAGAGCCAGGAAACCAGACAATCACAGGCAAGGAACATGCTGCAAGTGAGGGTAAAAATAGACCAAGGGCAGGAGATAGAACCGTCAGGCCAGGCTTTGATAGGTTCTCCCTCTCCTCAGCCTGCCAGCCTGAGTGGTAACAGATCGCGCCACTCGAGCAGACCTTGGAGCTGATGAAGGCTGATTAACCCCGGGCGTCGACACAGAACCTGTGTCTGGCAAACCCTTTACAGTACCCCCCTTTTTATGAGGGGCCACTGGACTCTTCCTAGGTGGGCCTGGCTTGTTGGGGAACCGAAATTGGAACTTGCTGAGCAATATACCGGCGTGAACATCCCGGGCGGGTACCCAAGTCCTCTCCTCAGGCCCGTATCCTCTCCAATGGACCAGGTACTGGAGGGAGCCTTGGACCATCCTGCTGTCCACAATCTTGGCTACCTCGAATTCTACCCCATCCGGAGTGAGAACAGGGACCGGAGGTTTCCTCGATGTAGCCAAGGACGGGGAGCAGCTTTTCAAGAGGGAGGCAAGGAACACGTTGTGTATCTGAAAAGACGGGGGTAACTCCAGCCGGAAGGAGAAAGGGTTGAGGACCTCAATAATTTTGTATGGCCCTATATACCGGGGAGCAAACTTCTTGGACGGAACTTTAAGGCGCAAATTTTTAGAAGACAGCCACACCAGATCCCCGACCACAAGCAGAGGGTTAGTAGAACGTCTTTTATCTGCCTGAGTATTTTTGATGATCTGGGACGCCTCAAGGTTCTTCTGAACCTGGGCCCAGACTGTGCACAGTTCCCGATGAACGACATCTACCTCGGTATTGTTGGAACCACCAGTTGAAACGGAGGAGAACCGTGGATTAAGCCCAAAATTACAGAAGAAGGGGGAAACCCCCGACGAGCTACTGACCCGGTTATTAAGGGAAAATTCGGCGAGGGGAATGAAGGAGACCCAATCATCTTGAAAGTTTGAGATAAAACATCTTTAGTATAGTTCCACAGACTGATTAGTCCTCTCAGTTTGGCCATTAGTTTCAGGATGGAAGGCCGAGGAAAAGGACAGATCAATCTCCAGCTTCTTACAGAAACCTCTCCAAAACAATGAAACAAATTGTACCCCTCTGTCAGAAACAATATTGACCGGAACCCCATGGAGACGCAGGATGTGTTTGACAAACAAGGTAGCTAACGTCTTGGCATTGGGTAGTTTCTTGATGGGTGCAAAGTGGCACATCTTACTGAAGCGGTCTCCTACAACCCACACCACCGACGTGCCTTGGGACGGAGGCAGATCGGTGATAAAATCCATGGAGATATGGGTCCAAGGTCTATGGGGAATGGGCAAAGAACATAGTAAACCCGCAGGTCGGGACCTGGGAGTCTTGGACCTAGTACAAATTTCACAAGCGGCGACGTAGGCCTTAACGTCTTTAAGCAACCCAGGCCACCAATAGGTTCTAGAAATGAGGTGCTTGGTACCCAGGATGCCTGGATGGCCAGATAGTGCGGAGTCATGGTTCTCCCTGAGCAACCTTAGCCGGAATTGCAGGGGAACAAATAGATTGTTCTCAGGAAGGTTCTCGGGAGCAGAAGCTTGATCAGCCGCAATTTCGGAGACGAAGTCTGAATCCACAGAGGATATGATTATACCTGGCGGCAAAATACAAGCGGAATCCTCCTCAAGAGAGGGGCTGGCCATGAAACTACGCGACAGAGCATCAGCTTTAACATTTTTTGTCTAACTCCAAGGACTCCCCAGCCACAGCGAACAGGCCTTGACCCCCTCAAGCCTGAGAGTCCCGCCACAACAAAATAGCCCTCCCAATGCCATCCTGCAAGCCCAAGCACCACAAATCCATTCCCACATCATTCAGGTGAACACCATCTACACTCCAATACGCTCCAACTCCAGCTTCCAAGTCCCAGTGCCGAACACATATGCCGCCATTCCGCGCAACAAATGCAGACACCGCCCTGTTAACTTTTATCCTGGCTTTGTTGATCCGCTCCACCGACCGTGCCAAGCGCCAGGATTTTCTAGGCACAATATCCGACCACACCGTCATCAAGTTCGGGTACAATGACCACAGGTGCAACAGATCGTGTTTTATGTCCCGAACCAACTCACGGAACGGGCGGGCCCCAAGATCGTTGCGCACAAGAAATCATCGAAATAATGAATGATCGAATCCACCCCCGCCACAGATTTGACCACCCATTCCAAAAATTAGCTAAACGCCTCAAAGTACGCACAAGAAATGGAACAACCCAAGGGGAGACACTGATCCAAATAAAAACCGCCCCCCCCCCAAAAACACCCCAGTAAACGCTGACTATCCGCATGCACCGGCAACAGCCGAAAAGCCGCCTCGACATCCGTCTTGAACATTAACGCCCCCCTACCATGGAAACGCACCCACTGCACCGCCGCGTCGAATGACGTATACACGACCGAGCAAAGATCCCGATCTATCCCGTCATTAACCGACAAGCCCTTAGGATAAGACAAATGGTGAATCAAACGGTATTTGTTCGCCTCCTTCTTCGGGACAACCCCCAGCGGGGAGACGACCAAACCCGGGATGGGGAGAGAACTAAAGGGCCCCGCCATGCGCCCCAAATCCACCTCTTTTGCCAATTTCTCCCTAACCACGTCAGGATGCTGGTAAGCTGACTTCAGATTTTTTATGGAAAAGGGGACCCTGTGAGGAGGGGAGGGGATACAAAAACCCACATTAAAACCATCAAACAACAACTGCGCACTGGCCCTGTCCGGATAACTATTTAGAAACCTGACTATCCTTTCCAGCTTCACTGGCGTTACCCCCATGACTGGCGTTAAAACCCCCACCCCCACCTCATTTTCCCTTGCGCAAGCATTTAGATGCCCCGTGGGACGCCCCATTGCATTGGGCACAAAGGTGCTTGAACTTGCAACCTGCACCGAATTTACACTGCCCCTCATTGTATTGCCAGCACAGCTCGAGCTTTGCGTTGCCCCCTGAGCTGGATTGACCAGATTGGCCTGCTGCCCCCCCCCCCCGCTCCCGGGAAAGGATTGGCCCGTAACCAGAGGGCAATATCCCCGTGGTTCCACCTAATATTGGGCCGAACCGCCTTCCGTTGTCTAAACTGCTTGTCATAACGTAGCCAAGCTACCCCCCCATATACCCTATGTGCTTCCCCGATGGCATCCATATAGCAAAACAGGGGGGAGCAATATTCCGGAGCCTTTTCACCAATAACACTGGCCAAAATGGCGAACTCTTGCAACCAGTTAACAAATGTCTTAGGGATAAGGCGGTAACAACGCTTTTCCTCCTCCTCCTTCTTACTCTCATCTCGCTTCCCCTTCTCCAGATTAAATTTTTCCAGGGGCAACAATGAAAAAATTTCCACGTACTCGTCCTTCCAAATTTTTTCCCGAACTTCCTGTTTCAAGTGTGCCCCCAAAGGTCCTTCAAAACACACATAAACCTCCCCCTGGCTTTATCGTCCAACCGAACACCATCAACCGCCGCCGCCGAGTCGGTCTGAACAGACACCGCCACCGATTCCGTATTTGCTCCTACACTCGCAGCGACCGCCGCCGGGGCATTAAACCCTACCCTACCAGCCCACACCCATGCCGCCACAGGAGACCGCGAAGGGGGCTCGGTGACCCCCGTCCCGTCGAGCCGGCCTAACAATTCCTTGACGCAACCAACCAACTCTCGCAGACTTTCCCCCCCACCCCCAACATTCCCAAACCCAGACCCCACATCACATAACCGCTCCTCAACTGCGGAACCCTCCCCCGAAACAGGAGACATAAGTATAGCAGGAAAAGGTAAAGATGGTGAAAACGACTCACCGAGCTGCATAGGTGCTGTGGACCCATCAGCTGGACCGTCCTGTCCACGAAGCTCCCCATCCTCAAGGTCTTCGGCAGCTCTGGTCCCATTTCCATGGCAGAACGCACAGGCGTGCTCAACGGCCCGAACCGAGGTGGGTGAGGGGCGGGCTCCCAAGCTCTCTCTCTGGTAGTCGACCGGCACCAGAGGGCCGGCAGCTAGCTGCCCGGAAGTCACCCTCGAAACAGACGAACTAGGCCTGCGGCCCAATGCAGGTCCCTTGCTTCCACCGGATCGCCGTGGGGCTCCACCCCCAGCCGGGACATACCAAGGGGCAGCCGTCCGAACCATGGAACCCGGCGTAGAACTGGCGAGTGGAGGCGTGACCGGAAGTAGAGGCTGCACCCACCCCACTTCCGCTGGACTCCGCTGCGAAGTGGGATTCCTTCCGACCCTGGCACCGGCTGCAGTATCTGTGCTGCCAGACGCCCGAGCCGGAGGTTCCCTCGCAGGGCTCCCTCTGTGGCGCCGAGTTCGACGAGCCACATCGAGGCTCAGCCTTTCTGGAGGACGCGAGCGCCGGACCCGGCGCGAGGGAGAGACTGCCGAAGGTACCGGAGCGTTGGCCACCGCTGCAGCTTGTTCCTCCAAACAGGCGGGGCCGAATGCAGCAGCCGCCGCCCGCATCTGCTCAATGAAGTGCTGCGCTGACATGAGGTAAGGTGGCCGCCGGATGGGAGATGCGTGGATGGATGTCTTACTCCGTGCGCTGCTCCTGACCAAAAGACCAGGAAGTCAGCGCACTTCCGGCTAACCCTCACCGGATCCCCTCCCTCTCCTAGACCATCCCCCTCCACTAACTCTCCCCTTTGGCTGTGACACGATCCTCCCTCCTATCCCCGTCATGTCTGGCCTACCCTCCATTGTGGCAGAGTCCGTTCGGCCTGTGCTTTCTATGGTTTCGTGCTTGGGATTTTGGGTCTATCACATATCACAAAATCATAAGGCCGGACATCTACTTCCCACACTGACATAGAATGGAGACAACAAGCGTTGCTGCACACATCGATTACATTAAGATATTGTAAAACGGTCTGTAGCCTTTGGGGGAATATATTAACCTTTCTACAACAGTTTACTAGCGTAGAAAATCCACAAAATGCGCAAATGTCAACATTTTTGGGGGCAAAAAATGGGCAGGGCTTAGCAGAAATGGCCAACAATTTTACTATAATTTACGCCAGTAACTGATGTAAATTATAGCAGAAATCTATATGTATAGTGCAGCCCAGATTTATCTCTGGGGGGCGTAACAAGGAAAGGTCCGTGCCAGACCCATACCTCCCCACCAATCAGACTGTATGCCCCCCCAATCAGACAATAAAATACATTTTAAAAATGTACTTACCTCACCACTCCGTTTCTCCCTCCCGGATTCCCTCAGACTCTTACAGCAGGCCGCAGCATGTAGAAAGTACTGATGACAGGCCGCGTTGCAGCTAAAAGATGCGACACATTTATTAAGAGTAGTTCGCCTGTTAATAAATGTGTTGCATCTTACTCCAGCAAACTGTTTAATAGGACTGGTGTATGAAACTCCAGTATTAAAGGGAATGTGTCGCTAGAATTGTTTTTTTTTTTTTCAGTTAAACAGTTAATATATAAATGATTACACATTGTTTTAATTTTTTTTATTTTTTCACAAGTCAGGAAATATTATAAATTAGGTTCTAATTTATAACATTTCCATGTGCTGGTCACTAGAGGGAGCAATTCCCAAAATTGCAGCATTGGCATGTGGTAAAGCAACCTCTTTGCCTTATGCTGCAAATTTGTAGTAGACACACTCCCTCTAGTGTCCTCCCAGAATCCCCCCTCCTTTATCCTGACTAGTGCCAGGAGATAGGAGGTGGTTGAATGTTCAAACCTCCTACACTGTGTGCCGCCATTTTCTGAGCGAATGCACAGTGTAGGAGGATTAGATACAGTGATCATTAGACAGTATAACATTAACATACACACACATCACATACACAAACATAACTTACCTACTCCTGCCGCCTCCGCCCTGCCGCTCCTAGTCCTTGCGTCTGCGCTGCCTTCAACATATGGCCGGAAGCCGCGACTGGAAGTCATCATCTTACTGTACGGCCGTGGCTTCCGGTCCACATGAAAATGGCGCCGGATGTCGCTCTACCAAAGACCTTCCTTTTGGTCTGTGTGGGAGCGGCGCATGCGCCGTTCCCACACAGACGGCAACGCTATAGTGAATGGAACGGCTCCCGTTCTCATTCTCTATGGGGATGTATGTGCCGTATTCCATCTCTGTATGCGTCGTTAATGGACAGATACAGAGATGAAAAAAAAAATGGCAGCCCCATAGAGAAGTAAAAGAAAGAAAAAAGTACAACACAAAAACACAAATAAATACAATTTATTTTAATGAAATACTAAAAGCAATATTATATAATAAAAAAAAAAATTCCGTGACGCCTTCCCTTTAAAGGGGTTTTCCACGTTCTGACAACTGATGACCTATCCACTGTATAGGTCATCAGTATATGATCGGTGCGTGTCCGACACCTGGACCCCGCACCGATCCGCCACTCCAGCTGCCTCCGGGCACCGGACAACACTGCCGGAAGCAGATGGCTCCTGTCAAAGAATAGAGGCCAAGCTGCAGTTCTGCCGAACGGCCGCTATGCAGTGATCAGAGCCATTTGCTTCCGGCAGTGTTGTCCGGAGCCCGGAGGCAGCTGGACTGGCAGATCGGTGCGGGGTCTGGTGTAGTAACGATTGTTGGCCCCCATACATTACCGATGATTGCTCCTTGTGACACGCTGCATCGTCGATTGGCGCTGGTTTTCATGGTCAGTATCGGGACGTCTAAAAGGACCTTTATTTCCTCAGACACCACCATAACTAGGCGTTGGAACCAACCCTTCCACCTTAGCGGGTAAAGATGAACCTTCTAAAAGGTTCATTATATACACATAAGGGCTAACGGTGAAAACACAGAGGTGCTCACCATATATCCAGCGTATAACTGTGTCCTCCAAATCTTACGGAGCAGGAGTTGTTCTACATTCCTGTTTATATCCCAGACACGTTCATACCATTTTAGACAATGAATCGAAATATTGCCAACTTGTGGCGAATCCAAGCACCGCATGTAAAGAATCTTTAAAAAATCTGCTAGAAGAAGGAATTGGATTAGGAGTATTAGCCAAGAAACAGGAAGAATACCTACTGATAGAATTCCCTATTGTTCCCATATTCCAATTCCATGGGATGCCAAAAATCCATAACTTTGCATGGTCTTGAAACTTGGGTTATCTGTGACGTAGTTGGCTAGTACCCCTGCAAACAGGCCTGCCATCAGGGTAGTACCGCTGGTACTACTGTCAGGGCCCTGGCCACAAAAGTAAAATAAATTGGGCAGCCGCCGCTCATCAAGGTTATGATCAGAGGTAATTGGTTTGTAGAAAGGAATGCTCCCACCTTTAGAGTTACTTAGTAATATGTCGAAATTTTGATCTAAGGTTTGCACACCATGACGGTCGGTAGTCATGTAGACCGGACGCTTCCATGATTTGAATACGCTGTGATGTGGCACATTGGGTCACAGGAACGTGGTGTAAAGGATCTGCCAGACACAGCTTCTGTGTCGACGCTCGTGGTTAATCAGTCTGCACCTGCTCCTAGGTCTGATAGAGTGACTCGATCTGCTACCACTCTGGTAGGCTTAGAAGTGGGAGAACCTATCACAGCCTGGCCAGACGGTTCTAGCTCCCGCCCTCGGTCTATTTATACCTTCATTTCTTGCTTGTCTTTGCCTGTGATTCTTTCCTGTTTCCTGGCTCTGCTGCTCCTGCTATTATTATTGACCTTGCTTCATTTTGACCCTGGCTTTACTGACTACACTCATGCTCTGCGTTTGGTACCCCTTACACTACTGGTTTGACTCGGCTCGTTCACTACGCCTGTTGCTCTTGGTATTGCCGTGGGCAGCTGCCCCATTTCCCTTAGCTTCTGTGTACCCTTGTCTGTTTGTCTGACATGCACATATTGAGCGTAGGGACCGTCGCCCAGTTGTACGACGTCGCCTAGGACGGGCCCTGCAAGTAGGCAGGGACTGAGTGGCGGGTAGATTAGGGCTCACCTGTCTGTCTCCCTACCCCGTCATTACATAATCACAGGCCCATATACCTTTTCTAAACTGGTCCCTGACACAACTATGGACCCTCTTGAGACCCTGGCTCAGCAAATGCAGGGCCTCTCCCTACAGGTCCAAGCCCTGGCTCAGAGGGGCAACCAGCGTGATGCTACCCTGGTAGTGCCCTACCTCACTTTTTTCTCCTTTCGGGAGAGTTGTAGGCTCTATTTCCGTCTAGGGCCCCACTTGTAATGGCAGGAAGGAGGTGAAGGGAACAAGTGAGCCCTAATCTACCCACCGCCCTGTCCCTGCCTACTTGCAACGACCCGCCCTAGGCGACGGGGTACAACTTGGCGGCGGTCCCTACGCTGTCTAAGTGCAAGGGAGTACAAACAGGGAACACGCAAGGGAAGGGGCAGTAGCCCACGGAACGCCGCGAGGAAACGGAGCGGTGAATGAGTCAGTCAGGATCAGGATGTAGTGGAGTATACCAACGAGAGCACGGAGCAGGAAGCAAGCCAGGGGCAAAGCGAAGCAGGATAAGCGGAACTGAAGCAAGGCAGAAGCACGGCAGAAGCAGGCTGGAGCAAGGCAGCAGTGGGGCCAGGAATCCAAGAAGAATAACAAGCACTGAGGAAGAGAACACGGCAGGTATAAATGGACAGGGGGCGGAGCTAACTCCGACTGACCAGGCCGCGATAGGCTCTCCCACTCCTGAGCCTGCCACCCTGGTTGGTGGGAGCCGGTGTCAGTCTAAGAGGTCTGGCCTCAGGTGTCGACTGATTAATCCCGGGAGTATACACAGACGTAGTACCTGGCAGATCCTTTACAGTACTCCCCCTTTTATGAGGGGCCACCGGACCCTTACTAAGAGGACCCGGTTTAGTGGGGAAGTGAAGGTGGAACCTCCTGATCAATACCCCAGCGTGAACATCACGAGCAGGTACCCAAGTCCTCTCCTCCGGCCCGTATCCTCTCCAATGGACCAGGTACTGGAGGGAGCCCTGGATCATCCTACTGTCCATAATCTTGGCCACCTCGAATTCCACCCCCTCAGGGGTGAGAATGGGAACAGGAGGTTTCCTCGAGGGGGACCAGGACGGGGAGCAGCGTTTAAGGAGGGAGGCATGGAAGACGTCATGTATGCGAAAGGATGGGGGCAGCTCCAGACGGAAGGATACAGGGTTGAGGACTTCAATGATCTTATAAGGTCCAATAAATCGGGGAGCAAACTTCCTGGACGGGACCTTAAGGCGCAAGTTCCTGGACGACAACCAGACCAGATCCCCGACGACAAACCGGGGGTTAGCAGAACGTCTACTATCAGCCTGAATCTTTTGTACGCTCTGGGACGCCTCTAGGTTCTTCTGAACCTGGGCCCAGACTGTGCACAGTTCCCGATGAACGTCCCCTACCTCGGGATTATTGGAACAACCAGGAGAAACGGAGGAGAACCTTGGGTTAAACCCGAAATTACAGAAAAACGGGGAGACCCCTGACGAGTTACTGACCCGGTTATTCAGGGAAAATTCGGCAAGGGGAAGGAATGAGACCCAATCAAATTGACAGTCAGAGATGAAACACCTTAAATATTGTTCCAGGGATTGGTTAGTCCTTTCTGTTTGGCCATTAGTTTCGGGATGGAAGGCGGAGGAGAAGGACAGATCAATCTCCAACTTTTTACAAAAAGCTCTCCAAAATAAGGAAACAAATTGTACCCCTCTGTCAGAAACGATATTGACTGGGGCCCCATGGAGACGCAGAATGTGTTTAACAAACAAAGAAGCTAACGTCTTGGCGTTAGGTAGTTTCTTAAGGGGCACAAAGTGGCACATCTTGCTGAAGCGGTCTACTACCACCCACACCACCGACTTGCCCTGAGATGGAGGTAAATCGGTGATAAAATCCATGGAGATATGGGTCCAAGGTCTCTGGGGAATGGGCAAGGAACGTAGTAAGCCCGCAGGTCGGGACCTAGGGGTCTTGGACCTAGCACAAACCTCACAAGCGGCGACGTAAGCCCTAACGTCTTTAGGCAACCCAGGCCACCAATAGTTTCTGGTAATGAGGTGTTTGGTACCCAAGATGCCAGGATGACCAGATAGTGCGGAGTCATGGTTTTCCCTGAGTACCCTTAGCCGGTATTGCAGGGGGACAAACAGTTTGTCCCCAGGGAGGTTCCCGGGAGCTGAACCTTGATCAGGCGCGATGTCAGAAGCTAAATCAGAATCAGTGGCAGAAACGATTATACCAGGGGGTAAAATACAAGCAGGATCCTTCTTGGAAGGAGGATTGGCCATGAAACTACGTGACAGTGCATCAGCCTTAATATTTTTGGACCCAGCCCTATAGGTAACCAAGAAATTAAATCTGGTAAAGAATAGTGCCCAACGAGCTTGTCTAGGATTAAGCCTCCGGGCAGATTCTAGGAAAACCAAATTCTTGTGGTCTGTAAGGACCGTTACCTGGTGTCTGGCCCCCTCCAGGAAGTGACGCCACTCTTCAAAAGCCCATTTAATGGCTAAAAGTTCGCGGTTGCCAATATCATAGTTACTCTCCGTGGGCGAAAACTTCCTAGAGAAGTAAGCACAGGGGCGGAGATGGGTGAGGGAGCTGGTACCCTGGGACAAGACGGCCCCCACTCCCACCTCGGATGCGTCAACCTCCACAATAAATGGCTCCCTTTGGTTGGGCTGAACCAGCACGGGGGCCGAGATAAAGCACTTCTTGAGGGTCTCAAAAGCCTGGACGGCCTCAGGGGGCCAATGGAGGACATCAGCACCCTTGCGAGTACGGTCCGTAAGAGGCTTAGCGAAGACCGAGAAGTTGGCAATAAATCTCCTGTAATAGTTAGCGAACCCCAAAAAACACTGTAGCGCCTTCAGGGAGGCAGGTTGGACCCATTCCGCCACAGCCTGAACCTTGGCAGGGTCCATGCGGAATTCATGAGGAGTGAGGATTTGACCTAAAAATGGTATCTCCTGTACCCCAAACACACATTTTTCGGTCTTCGCAAACAGATTATTTTCCCGGAGGACCTGGAGGACCTTCCTGACATGCTCCACGTGGGAGGACCAGTCCTTGGAAAACACCAGTATGTCATCAAGGTACACTACAAGAAAATTACCCAGGTAATTTCTCAGAATTTCATTAATAAAATTCTGGAAGACGGCAGGGGCATTACACAACCCAAAGGGCATGACCAGGTATTCGAAATGACCTTCGGGTGTATTGAACGCAGTTTTCCACTCATCCCCCTCTTTGATGCGGATAAGGTTATATGCCCCCCGTAGATCGAACTTAGAAAACCATTGGGCCCCCTGAACCTGATTAAAAAGATCCGGAATCAAAGGAAGGGGATACTGGTTCCTTACGGTGACCTTCTTCATGTTCCGATAATCAATGCACGGCCTAAGACCACCATCCTTCTTCCCCACGAAGAAGAAGCCAGCACCTACAGGAGAAGTCGAGGGGCGAATGAAACCCTTGGCCAGGCATTCTTGGATATACTCCCTCATAGCTTCACGTTCAGGACATGAAAGATTAAATATCCTACCCTTAGGAAGCTTGGCACCAGATCGATGGCGCAATCGTAATCTCTATGAGGGGGCAACACCTCGGAGGCCTCCTTAGAAAACACATCAGCGAAGTCCTGAACAAACTCAGGAAGCGTGTTGGCTTGTTATTATGTAATGGCAGGAAGGAGGTGAAGGGAACAAGTGAGCCCTAATCTACCCACCGCCCTGTCCCTGCCTACTTGCAACGACCCGCCCTAGGCGACGGGGTACAACTTGGCGGCGGTCCCTACGCTGTCTAAGTGCAAGGGAGTACAAACAGGGAACACGCAAGGGAAGGGGCAGTAGCCCACGGAACGCCGCGAGGAAACGGAGCGGTGAATGAGTCAGTCAGGATCAGGATGTAGTGGAGTATACCAACGAGAGCACGGAGCAGGAAGCAAGCCAGGGGCAAAGCGAAGCAGGATAAGCAGAACTGAAGCAAGGCAGAAGCACGGCAGAAGCAGGCTGGAGCAAGGCAGCAGTGGGGCCAGGAATCCAAGAAGAATAACAAGCACTGAGGAAGAGAACACGGCAGGTATAAATGGACAGGGGGCGGAGCTAACTCCGACTGACCAGGCCGCGATAGGCTCTCCCACTCCTGAGCCTGCCACCCTGGTTGGTGGGAGCCGGTGTCAGTCTAAGAGGTCTGGCCTCAGGTGTCGACTGATTAATCCCGGGAGTATACACAGACGTAGTACCTGGCAGATCCTTTACACCACTCCTCAGGTTCTGAGAGCCAGCAAGTGGGTATAATTATGTCCCGGCTCCAGGACGGGCCCCAAGAATGGGCCTTCTCCTTGGCTCCTGACGCCCCTGAACTTTCCTCTGTTGATTCTTTTTTTTTCTGCTCTCGGGCTCATCTATGACGAGACTGACAAGACTGATTTTGCCGAGAGTCAGCTGGTGACCTTACGTCAGGGTAAGACACCCATTGAGGAGTACTGCTCTGACTTTAGAAAGTGGTGTGTAGCTTCTCGGTGGAATGACCCTGCCTTGAGGTGCCAGTTTAGATTGGGTCTGTCGAACGCCCTGAAAGACCTGTTAGTTAGCTATCCCTCTTCTGACTCCCTAGATCAGGTTATGGCTTTAGCGGTACGTCTTGACCGACGTCTCAGGGAACGACGACTTGAACGTTTTTGTGCTTTCTCCTCTGCCTCCCCCATTATGGCTCCCGAGGTTCCGTTGCTTCGTTCTTCCACGGAAAACTCGGATGAACCAATGCAACTCGGGGCCTCCGTGTCTCCCCAACAACGTAGAGAGCTCCGCAGGAAGAATGGTCTCTGCTTCTACTGTAGGGATGACAAGCATCAAGTGAACAACTGTCCTAGGCGTAAGAATAAGCAGCCGGAAGAACTTCCGCGCCTAAGTTACCATCGGGGAGGTCACTTGGGCGAACAGGTATTTCCCGTAAATATGAAACCTTAAAAGATCTTGCTTCCCTTTCAGGTCTCTTTTGAGGGTAGGTCTGCTACCGGCAGTGCCATCGTGGATTTAGTGTCTTCTGATAATATTATGTCTGTGGAATTTGCTATGTTTCTAGCTATGCCATTGATTGATTTGCCTAAACCTGTCCCGGTAGTGGGTATCGACTCCACTCCACTTGCTAATGGTTATTTTACGCAGCATACCCCTGTTTTTTAACTCATTGTTGGCTCCATGCATTTGGAGCAGTGCTCTGTACTGGTGATGCAGGGATTATCGTCTGATTTGGTTTTAGGCCTTCCCTGGTTGCAGATGCATAATCCCACGTTTAACTGGAATACTGGGGATCTTACCAAATGGGGTAATGAATGCATGACGTCATGTTTTTCTGTTAATTTTATTTCTCTCCCTGAGGAGGTGAACACTCTACCTGAGTTTATTCAGGACTTCGCTGATGTTTTTTCTAAAAAGGCCTCCGAAGTGTTACCTCCTCATAGAGAATACGATTGCGCAATCGATTTGGTACCAGGAGCTAAGCTCCCTAAGGGTAGGATATTTAATCTCTCTTGTCCCGAACGTGAGGCCATGAGAGAGTATATCCCAGAATGCCTGGCCAAGGGTTACATTCGCCCCTCTACTTCTCCGGTAGGTGCTGGCTTCTTCTTCATAGGGAAGAAGGATGGTGGTCTTAGGCCGTGCATCGATTACTGAAACTTGAATAAGGTCACTGTAAGGAACAAGTATCCCCGTCCTTTGATTCCCATTGGTTCTCTAAGTTTGATCTTCGGGGGGCTTATAACCTTATCCGCATCAGAGAGGAGGATGAGTGGAAGACTACGTTTAACACGGCAGAAGGTCATTTAGAATACGTCGTCATGCCATTTGGGTTGTGTAATGCTCCCGCGGTCTTCCACAATTTCATAAATTAGATTTTAAGACAATACCTGGGGGTATTTCTTGTAGTGTACCTTGATGACATACTTGTGTTTTCCAAGCACTGGTCCTCCCACTTTGAGCATGTCAGGAAGGTGCTCCAGGCCCTTCGGGAAAACAAACGCTTTGCTAAAACCGAAAAATGGGTGTTTTGGGGTGCAGGAGATACCATTTTTGAGTCAAATCCTCACTCCTCATGAATTCCGCATGGACCCTGCCAAGGTTCAGGCTGTGGCGGAATGGGTCCAACCTGCCTCCCTGAAGGCATTACAGTGCTTCCTGGGGTTTGCTAATTATTACAGGAGATTTATTGCTAACTTCTCGGTCATCGCTAAGCCTCTAACGGACCTCACTCGTAAAGGTCCGTGCTGATCTCCTCCACTGGTCTCCAGAGGCGGTCCAGGCTTTTGAGGTCCTTAAGAGGTGCTTTGTCTCTGTCCCAGTGCTGATTCAGCCTAACCAAATGGAGCCATTCATCGTGGAGGTTGACGCCTCCGAGGTGGGATTGGATGCTGGCTTGTCCCAGGGTACCAGGTCCCTTACCCATCTCTGTCCCTGTGCCTACTTCTCCAGGAAGTTCTCCTCCTCTGAGAGAAACTATGACGTTGGCAACCGCGAACGCTTAGCCATTAAATGGGCATTTGAAGAGTGGCGTCACTTTTTTTTTTTTACAGTCAGTATAGTAATGCATGCGGCACTTTACAGTCAGTATAGTAACACATGTGGCACTTTACAGTCAGTATAGTAACGCACGCGGCACTTTACAGTCAGTATAGTAACACATGCTGCACTTTACAGTCAGTATAGTAACACACGCTGCACTTTACAGTCAGTATAGTAACACATGCGGCACTTTACAGTCAGTATAGTAACACATGCTGCACTTTACAGTCAGTATAGTAACGCACGCTGCACTTTACAGTCAGTATAGTAACACATGCGGCACTTTACAGTCAGTATAGTAACACATGCTGCACTTTACAGTCAGTATAGTAACACACGCTGCACTTTACAGTCAGTATAGTAACACATGCTGCACTTTACAGTCAGTATAGTAACACATGCTGCACTTTACAGTCAGTATAGTAACACATGCGGCACTTTACAGTCAGTATAGTAACACATGCTGCACTTTACAGTCAGTATAGTAACACACGCTGCTCTTTACAGTCAGTATAGTAACACATGCTGCACTTTACAGTCAGTATAGTAACACACGCTGCACTTTACAGTCAGTATAGTAACACACGCTGCTCTTTACAGTCAGTATAGTAACGCACGCTGCACTTTACAGTCAGTATAGTAACGCATGCTGCTCTTTACAGTCAGTATAGTAACGCACACTGCACTTTACAGTCAGTATAGTAACACATGCTGCTCTTTACAGTCAGTATAGTAACACATGCTGCTCTTTACAGTCAGTATAGTAACACATGCTGCTCTTTACAGTCAGTATAGTAACGCACGCTGCACTTTACAGTCAGTATAGTAACGCACGCTGCTCTTTACAGTCAGTATAGTAACACATGCTGCTCTTTACAGTCAGTATAGTAACACATGCGGCACTTTACAGTCAGTATAGTAACACATGCGGCACTTTACAGTCAGTATAGTAACACACGCTGCACTTTACAGTCAGTATAGTAACACACGCTGCACTTTACAGTCAGTATAGTAACGCACGCTGCACTTTACAGTCAGTATAGTAACGCACGCTGCTCTTTACAGTCAGTATAGTAACGCACGCTGCACTTTACAGTCAGTATAGTAACACACGCTGCACTTTACAGTCAGTATAGTAACACACGCTGCACTTTACAGTCAGTATAGTAACACATGCGGCACTTTACAGTCAGTATAGTAACGCACGCTGCACTTTACAGTCAGTATAGTAACACACGCTGCACTTTACAGTCAGTATAGTAACATACGCTGCTCTTTAAAGTCAGTATAGTAACACACGCTGCACTTTACAGTCAGTATAGTAACACACGCTGCACTTTACAGTCAGTATAGTAATGCACGCTGCACTTTACAGTCAGTATAGTAACGCACGCTGCACTTTACAGTCAGTATAGTAACACATGCTGCACTTTACAGTCAGTATAGTAACACATGTGGCACTTTACAGTCAGTATAGTAACACACGCTGCACTTTACAGTCAGTATAGTAACGCATGCTGCACTTTACAGTCAGTATAGTAACACATGGTGCTCTTTACAGTCAGTATAGTAACACAAGCTGCTCTTTACAGTCAGTATAGTAACACATGCTGCTCTTTACAGTCAGTATAGTAACACATGCTGCACTTTACAGTCAGTATAGTAACACATGCTGCTCTTTACAGTCAGTATAGTAACACATGGTGCTCTTTACAGTCAGTATAGTAACACAAGCTGCTCTTTACAGTCAGTATAGTAACACATGCGGCACTTTACAGTCAGTATAGTAACACATGCTGCACTTTACAGTCAGTATAGTAACACACGCTGCACTTTACAGTCAGTATAGTAACACATGCTGCTCTTTACAGTCAGTATAGTAACACACGCTGCACTTTACAGTCAGTATAGTAACACATGCTGCACTTTACAGTCAGTATAGTAACACACGCGGCACTTTACAGTCAGTATAGTAACACACGCTGCACTTTACAGTCAGTATAGTAACACACGCTGCACTTTACAGTCAGTATAGTAACACATGCTGCACTTTACAGTCAGTATAGTAACACACGCGGCACTTTACAGTCATTACAGTAACACGCTGCACTTTACAGTCAGTATAGTAACGCACGCTGCTCTTTACAGTCAGTATAGTAACGCACGCTGCACTTTACAGTCAGTATAGTAGCGCACGCTGCACTTTACAGTCAGTATAGTAACACACGCTGCACTTTACAGTCAGTATAGTAACACACGCTGCACTTTACAGTCAGTATAGTAACGCACGCTGCACTTTACAGTCAGTATAGTAACGCACGCTGCTCTTTACAGTCAGTATAGTAACGCACGCTGCACTTTACAGTCAGTATAGTAACGCACGCTGCACTTTACAGTCAGTATAGTAACGCACGCTGCTCTTTACAGTCAGTATAGTAACTCACGCTGCTCTTTACAGTCAGTATAGTAACACACGCTGCTCTTTACAGTCAGTATAGTAACACACGCTGCACTTTACAGTCAGTATAGTAACACACGCTGCACTTTACAGTCAGTATAGTAACGCACGCTGCTCTTTACAGTCAGTATAGTAACACATGCTGCACTTTACAGTCAGTATAGTAACGCATGCTGCTCTTTACAGTCAGTATAGTAACGCACACTGCTCTTTACAGTCAGTATAGTAACACATGCGCCACTTTACAGTCAGTATAGTAACACATGCGGCACTTTACAGTCAGTATAGTAACACACGCTGCACTTTACAGTCAGTATAGTAACACATGGTGCACTTTACAGTCAGTATAGTAACACACGCTGCACTTTACAGTCAGTATAGTAACGCACGCTGCACTTTACAGTCAGTATAGTAACGCACGCTGCACTTTACAGTCAGTATAGTAACGCACGCTGCACTTTACAGTCAGTATAGTAACGCACGCTGCACTTTACAGTCAGTATAGTAACGCACGCTGCTCTTTACAGTCAGTATAGTAACACACGCTGCTCTTTACAGTCAGTATAGTAACACACGCTGCACTTTACAGTCAGTATAGTAACGCATGCGGCACTTTACAGTCAGTATAGTAACGCATGCTGCACTTTACAGTCAGTATAGTAACGCACGCTGCACTTTACAGTCAGTATAGTAACACACGCGGCACTTTACAGTCAGTATAGTAACACATGCTGCTCTTTACAGTCAGTATAGTAACACATGCGGCACTTTACAGTCAGTATAGTAACGCACGCTGCACTTTACAGTCAGTATAGTAACACACGCTGCTCTTTACAGTCAGTATAGTAACACACGCTGCACTTTACAGTCAGTATAGTAACGCACGCTGCACTTTACAGTCAGTATAGTAACACATGCTGCACTTTACAGTCAGTATAGTAACGCACGCTGCTCTTTACAGTCAGTATAGTAACACACGCTGCACTTTACAGTCAGTATAGTAACACACGCGGCACTTTACAGTCAGTATAGTAACGCACGCTGCACTTTACAGTCAGTATAGTAACGCACGCTGCTCTTTACAGTCAGTATAGTAACGCACGCTGCACTTTACAGTCAGTATAGTAACGCATGCTGCACTTTACAGTCAGTATAGTAACACATGCGGCACTTTACAGTCAGTATAGTAACACATGCGGCACTTTACAGTCAGTATAGTAACGCACGCTGCACTTTACAGTCAGTATAGTAACACACGCTGCACTTTACAGTCAGTATAGTAACACATGCTGCACTTTACAGTCAGTATAGTAACACATGCTGCACTTTACAGTCAGTATAGTAACATACGCTGCTCTTTAAAGTCAGTATAGTAACACACGCTGCACTTTACAGTCAGTATAGTAACACATGCTGCACTTTACAGTCAGTATAGTAACACATGCGGCACTTTACAGTCAGTATAGTAACACACGCTGCACTTTACAGTCAGTATAGTAACGCATGCTGCACTTTACAGTCAGTATAGTAACACATGGTGCTCTTTACAGTCAGTATAGTAACACAAGCTGCTCTTTACAGTCAGTATAGTAACACATGCTGCTCTTTACAGTCAGTATAGTAACACATGCTGCACTTTACAGTCAGTATAGTAACACATGCTGCTCTTTACAGTCAGTATAGTAACACATGGTGCTCTTTACAGTCAGTATAGTAACACAAGCTGCTCTTTACAGTCAGTATAGTAACACATGCGGCACTTTACAGTCAGTATAGTAACACATGCTGCACTTTACAGTCAGTATAGTAACACACGCTGCACTTTACAGTCAGTATAGTAACACATGCTGCTCTTTACAGTCAGTATAGTAACACACGCTGCACTTTACAGTCAGTATAGTAACACACGCTGCACTTTACAGTCAGTATAGTAACACACGCGGCACTTTACAGTCAGTATAGTAACACACGCTGCACTTTACAGTCAGTATAGTAACACACGCTGCACTTTACAGTCAGTATAGTAACACATGCTGCACTTTACAGTCAGTATAGTAACACACGCGGCACTTTACAGTCATTATAGTAACACGCTGCACTTTACAGTCAGTATAGTAACGCACGCTGCTCTTTACAGTCAGTATAGTAACGCACGCTGCACTTTACAGTCAGTATAGTAGCGCACGCTGCACTTTACAGTCAGTATAGTAACACACGCTGCACTTTACAGTCAGTATAGTAACACACGCTGCACTTTACAGTCAGTATAGTAACGCACGCTGCACTTTACAGTCAGTATAGTAACGCACGCTGCACTTTACAGTCAGTATAGTAACGCACGCTGCACTTTACAGTCAGTATAGTAACGCACGCTGCACTTTACAGTCAGTATAGTAACGCACGCTGCTCTTTACAGTCAGTATAGTAACACACGCTGCTCTTTACAGTCAGTATAGTAACACACGCTGCTCTTTACAGTCAGTATAGTAACACACGCTGCACTTTACAGTCAGTATAGTAACACACGCTGCACTTTACAGTCAGTATAGTAACGCACGCTGCTCTTTACAGTCAGTATAGTAACACATGCTGCACTTTACAGTCAGTATAGTAACGCATGCTGCTCTTTACAGTCAGTATAGTAACGCACACTGCTCTTTACAGTTAGTATAGTAACACATGCGCCACTTTACAGTCAGTATAGTAACACATGCGGCACTTTACAGTCAGTATAGTAACACACGCTGCACTTTACAGTCAGTATAGTAACACATGCTGCACTTTACAGTCAGTATAGTAACACACGCTGCACTTTACAGTCAGTATAGTAACGCACGCTGCACTTTACAGTCAGTATAGTAACGCACGCTGCACTTTACAGTCAGTATAGTAACGCACGCTGCTCTTTACAGTCAGTATAGTAACACACGCTGCTCTTTACAGTCAGTATAGTAACACACGCTGCACTTTACAGTCAGTATAGTAACGCATGCGGCACTTTACAGTCAGTATAGTAACGCATGCTGCACTTTACAGTCAGTATAGTAACGCACGCTGCACTTTACAGTCAGTATAGTAACACACGCGGCACTTTACAGTCAGTATAGTAACACATGCTGCTCTTTACAGTCAGTATAGTAACACATGCGGCACTTTACAGTCAGTATAGTAACGCACGCTGCACTTTACAGTCAGTATAGTAACACACGCTGCTCTTTACAGTCAGTATAGTAACACACGCTGCACTTTACAGTCAGTATAGTAACGCACGCTGCACTTTACAGTCAGTATAGTAACACATGCTGCACTTTACAGTCAGTATAGTAACGCACGCTGCTCTTTACAGTCAGTATAGTAACACACGCTGCACTTTACAGTCAGTATAGTAACACACGCGGCACTTTACAGTCAGTATAGTAACGCACGCTGCACTTTACAGTCAGTATAGTAACGCACGCTGCTCTTTACAGTCAGTATAGTAACGCACGCTGCACTTTACAGTCAGTATAGTAACGCATGCTGCACTTTACAGTCAGTATAGTAACACATGCGGCACTTTACAGTCAGTATAGTAACACATGCGGCACTTTACAGTCAGTATAGTAACGCACGCTGCACTTTACAGTCAGTATAGTAACACACGCTGCACTTTACAGTCAGTATAGTAACACACGCTGCACTTTACAGTCAGTATAGTAACACACGCTGCACTTTACAGTCAGTATAGTAACGCACGCTGCTCTTTACAGTCAGTATAGTAACACATGCTGCACTTTACAGTCAGTATAGTAACGCATGCTGCTCTTTACAGTCAGTATAGTAACGCACACTGCTCTTTACAGTCAGTATAGTAACACATGCGCCACTTTACAGTCAGTATAGTAACACATGCGGCACTTTACAGTCAGTATAGTAACACACGCTGCACTTTACAGTCAGTATAGTAACACATGCTGCACTTTACAGTCAGTATAGTAACACACGCTGCACTTTACAGTCAGTATAGTAACGCACGCTGCACTTTACAGTCAGTATAGTAACGCACGCTGCACTTTACAGTCAGTATAGTAACGCACGCTGCACTTTACAGTCAGTATAGTAACGCACGCTGCACTTTACAGTCAGTATAGTAACGCACGCTGCTCTTTACAGTCAGTATAGTAACACACGCTGCTCTTTACAGTCAGTATAGTAACACACGCTGCACTTTACAGTCAGTATAGTAACGCATGCGGCACTTTACAGTCAGTATAGTAACGCATGCTGCACTTTACAGTCAGTATAGTAACGCACGCTGCACTTTACAGTCAGTATAGTAACACACGCGGCACTTTACAGTCAGTATAGTAACACATGCTGCTCTTTACAGTCAGTATAGTAACACATGCGGCACTTTACAGTCAGTATAGTAACGCACGCTGCACTTTACAGTCAGTATAGTAACACACGCTGCTCTTTACAGTCAGTATAGTAACACACGCTGCACTTTACAGTCAGTATAGTAACGCACGCTGCACTTTACAGTCAGTATAGTAACACATGCTGCACTTTACAGTCAGTATAGTAACGCACGCTGCTCTTTACAGTCAGTATAGTAACACACGCTGCACTTTACAGTCAGTATAGTAACACACGCGGCACTTTACAGTCAGTATAGTAACGCACGCTGCACTTTACAGTCAGTATAGTAACGCACGCTGCTCTTTACAGTCAGTATAGTAACGCACGCTGCACTTTACAGTCAGTATAGTAACGCATGCTGCACTTTACAGTCAGTATAGTAACACATGCGGCACTTTACAGTCAGTATAGTAACACATGCGGCACTTTACAGTCAGTATAGTAACGCACGCTGCACTTTACAGTCAGTATAGTAACACACGCTGCACTTTACAGTCAGTATAGTAACACATGCTGCACTTTACAGTCAGTATAGTAACACATGCTGCACTTTACAGTCAGTATAGTAACATACGCTGCTCTTTAAAGTCAGTATAGTAACACACGCTGCACTTTACAGTCAGTATAGTAACACATGCTGCACTTTACAGTCAGTATAGTAACACATGCGGCACTTTACAGTCAGTATAGTAACACACGCTGCACTTTACAGTCAGTATAGTAACGCATGCTGCACTTTACAGTCAGTATAGTAACACATGGTGCTCTTTACAGTCAGTATAGTAACACAAGCTGCTCTTTACAGTCAGTATAGTAACACATGCTGCTCTTTACAGTCAGTATAGTAACACATGCTGCACTTTACAGTCAGTATAGTAACACATGCTGCTCTTTACAGTCAGTATAGTAACACATGGTGCTCTTTACAGTCAGTATAGTAACACAAGCTGCTCTTTACAGTCAGTATAGTAACACATGCGGCACTTTACAGTCAGTATAGTAACACATGCTGCACTTTACAGTCAGTATAGTAACACACGCTGCACTTTACAGTCAGTATAGTAACACATGCTGCTCTTTACAGTCAGTATAGTAACACACGCTGCACTTTACAGTCAGTATAGTAACACATGCTGCACTTTACAGTCAGTATAGTAACACACGCGGCACTTTACAGTCAGTATAGTAACACACGCTGCACTTTACAGTCAGTATAGTAACACACGCTGCACTTTACAGTCAGTATAGTAACACATGCTGCACTTTACAGTCAGTATAGTAACACACGCGGCACTTTACAGTCATTATAGTAACACGCTGCACTTTACAGTCAGTATAGTAACGCACGCTGCTCTTTACAGTCAGTATAGTAACGCACGCTGCACTTTACAGTCAGTATAGTAGCGCACGCTGCACTTTACAGTCAGTATAGTAACACACGCTGCACTTTACAGTCAGTATAGTAACACACGCTGCACTTTACAGTCAGTATAGTAACGCACGCTGCACTTTACAGTCAGTATAGTAACGCACGCTGCTCTTTATAGTCAGTATAGTAACGCACGCTGCACTTTACAGTCAGTATAGTAACGCACGCTGCACTTTACAGTCAGTATAGTAACGCACGCTGCTCTTTACAGTCAGTATAGTAACACACGCTGCTCTTTACAGTCAGTATAGTAACACACGCTGCTCTTTACAGTCAGTATAGTAACACACGCTGCACTTTACAGTCAGTATAGTAACACACGCTGCACTTTACAGTCAGTATAGTAACGCACGCTGCTCTTTACAGTCAGTATAGTAACACATGCTGCACTTTACAGTCAGTATAGTAACGCATGCTGCTCTTTACAGTCAGTATAGTAACGCACACTGCTCTTTACAGTCAGTATAGTAACACATGCGCCACTTTACAGTCAGTATAGTAACACATGCGGCACTTTACAGTCAGTATAGTAACACACGCTGCACTTTACAGTCAGTATAGTAACACATGCTGCACTTTACAGTCAGTATAGTAACACACGCTGCACTTTACAGTCAGTATAGTAACGCACGCTGCACTTTACAGTCAGTATAGTAACGCACGCTGCACTTTACAGTCAGTATAGTAACGCACGCTGCTCTTTACAGTCAGTATAGTAACACACGCTGCTCTTTACAGTCAGTATAGTAACACACGCTGCACTTTACAGTCAGTATAGTAACGCATGCGGCACTTTACAGTCAGTATAGTAACGCATGCTGCACTTTACAGTCAGTATAGTAACGCACGCTGCACTTTACAGTCAGTATAGTAACACACGCTGCACTTTACAGTCAGTATAGTAACACATGCTGCTCTTTACAGTCAGTATAGTAACACATGCGGCACTTTACAGTCAGTATAGTAACGCACGCTGCACTTTACAGTCAGTATAGTAACACACGCTGCTCTTTACAGTCAGTATAGTAACACACGCTGCACTTTACAGTCAGTATAGTAACGCACGCTGCACTTTACAGTCAGTATAGTAACACATGCTGCACTTTACAGTCAGTATAGTAACGCACGCTGCTCTTTACAGTCAGTATAGTAACACACGCTGCACTTTACAGTCAGTATAGTAACACACGCGGCACTTTACAGTCAGTATAGTAACGCACGCTGCACTTTACAGTCAGTATAGTAACGCACGCTGCTCTTTACAGTCAGTATAGTAACGCACGCTGCACTTTACAGTCAGTATAGTAACGCATGCTGCACTTTACAGTCAGTATAGTAACACATGCGGCACTTTACAGTCAGTATAGTAACACATGCGGCACTTTACAGTCAGTATAGTAACTCACGCTGCTCTTTACAGTCAGTATAGTAACGCACGCTGCACTTTACAGTCAGTATAGTAACGCACGCCGCACTTTACAGTCAGTATAGTAACGCATGCGGCACTTTACAGTCAGTATAGTAACGCACGCTGCACTTTACAGTCAGTATAGTAACACACGCGGCACTTTACAGTCAGTATAGTAACACACGCGGCACTTTACAGTCAGTATAGTAACGCACGCTGCACTTTACAGTCAGTATAGTAACACATGCTGCACTTTACAGTCAGTATAGTAACACATGCTGCACTTTACAGTCAGTATAGTAACACATGCTGCACTTTACAGTCAGGATAGTAACACATGCGGCACTTTACAGTCAGTATAGTAACACACGCTGCACTTTACAGTCAGTATAGGAACACATGCGGCACTTTACAGTCAGTATAGTAACACATGCGGCTCTTTACAGTCAGTATAGTAACACATGCGGCACTTTACAGTCAGTATAGTAACACACGCTGCACTTTACAGTCAGTATAGTAACACACGCGGCACTTTACAGTCAGTATAGTAACACATGCTGCACTTTACAGTCAGTATAGTAACGCACGCTGCACTTTACAGTCAGTATAGTAACGCACGCTGCACTTTACAGTCAGTATAGTAACGCATGCTGCACTTTACAGTCAGTATAGTAACACATGCTGCACTTTACAGTCAGTATAGTAACACATGCTGCACTTTACAGTCAGTATAGTAACACATGCTGCACTTTACAGTCAGTATAGTAACGCACGCTGCACTTTACAGTCAGTGTAGTAACACATGCTGCACTTTACAGTCAGTGTAGTAACACATGCTGCACTTTACAGTCAGTATAGTAACACACGCTGCACTTTACAGTCAGTATAGTAACACATGCTGCACTTTACAGTCAGTATAGTAACACACGCTGCACTTTACAGTCAGTATAGTAACGCACGCTGCACTTTACAGTCAGTATAGTAACGCATGCTGCTCTTTACAGTCAGTATAGTAACGCACGCTGCACTTTACAGTCAGTATAGTAACACATGCTGCACTTTACAGTCAGTATAGTAACGCACGCTGCACTTTACAGTCAGTATAGTAACACATGCTGCACTTTACAGTCAGTATAGTAACACACGCTGCTCTTTACAGTCAGTATAGTAACACACGCTGCTCTTTACAGTCAGTATAGTAACACACGCTGCACTTTACAGTCAGTATAGTAACGCACGCTGCACTTTACAGTCAGTATAGTAACACATGCTGCTCTTTACAGTCAGTATAGTAACACATGCGGCACTTTACAGTCAGTATAGTAACACATGCGGCACTTTACAGTCAGTATAGTAACGCACGCTGCTCTTTACAGTCAGTATAGTAACACATGCTGCTCTTTACAGTCAGTATAGTAACACATGCGGCACTTTACAGTCAGTATAGTAACACATGCGGCACTTTACAGTCAGTATAGTAACACACGCTGCACTTTACAGTCAGTATAGTAACACACGCTGCACTTTACAGTCAGTATAGTAACGCACGCTGCACTTTACAGTCAGTATAGTAACGCACGCTGCTCTTTACAGTCAGTATAGTAACGCACGCTGCACTTTACAGTCAGTATAGTAACGCACGCTGCACTTTACAGTCAGTATAGTAACACACGCTGCACTTTACAGTCAGTATAGTAACACATGCGGCACTTTACAGTCAGTATAGTAACGCACGCTGCACTTTACAGTCAGTATAGTAACACACGCTGCTCTTTACAGTCAGTATAGTAACACACGCTGCACTTTACAGTCAGTATAGTAACACACGCTGCTCTTTAAAGTCAGTATAGTAACACACGCTGCACTTTACAGTCAGTATAGTAACGCACGCTGCACTTTACAGTCAGTATAGTAACACATGCGGCACTTTACAGTCAGTATAGTAACACACGCTGCACTTTACAGTCAGTATAGTAACGCACGCTGCACTTTACAGTCAGTATAGTAACACATGGTGCTATTTACAGTCAGTATAGTAACACAAGCTGCTCTTTACAGTCAGTATAGTAACACATGCTGCTCTTTACAGTCTGTATAGTAACACATGCTGCACTTTACAGTCAGTATAGTAACACATGCTGCTCTTTACAGTCAGTATAGTAACACATGGTGCTCTTTACAGTCAGTATAGTAATACAAGCTGCTCTTTACAGTCAGTATAGTAACACATGCGGCACTTTACAGTCAGTATAGTAACACATGCTGCACTTTACAGTCAGTATAGTAACACACGCTGCACTTTACAGTCAGAATAGTAACACATGCTGCTCTTTACAGTCAGTATAGTAACACACGCTGCACTTTACAGTCAGTATAGTAACACACGCTGCACTTTACAGTCAGTATAGTAACACATGCTGCACTTTACAGTCAGTATAGTAACACACGCGGCACTTTACAGTCATTATAGTAACACGCTGCACTTTACAGTCAGTATAGTAACGCACGCTGCTCTTTACAGTCAGTATAGTAACGCACGCTGCACTTTACAGTCAGTATAGTAGCGCACGCTGCACTTTACAGTCAGTATAGTAACACACGCTGCACTTTACAGTCAGTATAGTAACACACGCTGCACTTTACAGTCAGTATAGTAACGCACGCTGCACTTTACAGTCAGTATAGTAACGCACGCTGCTCTTTACAGTCAGTATAGTAACGCACGCTGCACTTTACAGTCAGTATAGTAACACACGCTGCACTTTACAGTCAGTATAGTAACACACGCTGCTCTTTACAGTCAGTATAGTAACGCACGCTGCACTTTACAGTCAGTATAGTAACGCACGCTGCACTTTACAGTCAGTATAGTAACGCACGCTGCACTTTACAGTCAGTATAGTAACGCACGCTGCTCTTTACAGTCAGTATAGTAACACACGCTGCTCTTTACAGTCAGTATAGTAACGCACGCTGCACTTTACAGTCAGTATAGTAACGCATGCTGCACTTTACAGTCAGTATAGTAACGCACGCTGCACTTTACAGTCAGTATAGTAACACACGCGGCACTTTACAGTCAGTATAGTAACACATGCTGCTCTTTACAGTCAGTATAGTAACGCATGCGGCACTTTACAGTCAGTATAGTAACGCACGCTGCACTTTACAGTCAGTATAGTAACACACGCTGCTCTTTACAGTCAGTATAGTAACACACGCTGCACTTTACAGTCAGTATAGTAACGCACGCTGCACTTTACAGTCAGTATAGTAACACATGCTGCACTTTACAGTCAGTATAGTAACGCACGCTGCTCTTTACAGTCAGTATAGTAACACACGCTGCACTTTACAGTCAGTATAGTAACGCACGCTGCACTTTACAGTCAGTATAGTAACACATGCTGCACTTTACAGTCAGTATAGTAACGCACGCTGCACTTTACAGTCAGTATAGTAACACACGCTGCACTTTACAGTCAGTATAGTAACACACGCGGCACTTTACAGTCAGTATAGTAACGCACGCTGCACTTTACAGTCAGTATAGTAACGCACGCTGCTCTTTACAGTCAGTATAGTAACGCACGCTGCACTTTACAGTCAGTATAGTAACGCATGCTGCACTTTACAGTCAGTATAGTAACACATGCGGCACTTTACAGTCAGTATAGTAACACATGCGGCACTTTACAGTCAGTATAGTAACGCACGCTGCACTTTACAGTCAGTATAGTAACTCACGCTGCTCTTTACAGTCAGTATAGTAACGCACGCTGCACTTTACAGTCAGTATAGTAACGCACGCCGCACTTTACAGTCAGTATAGTAACGCATGCGGCACTTTACAGTCAGTATAGTAACGCACGCTGCACTTTACAGTCAGTATAGTAACACACGCGGCACTTTACAGTCAGTATAGTAACACACGCGGCACTTTACAGTCAGTATAGTAACGCACGCTGCACTTTACAGTCAGTATAGTAACACATGCTGCACTTTACAGTCAGTATAGTAACACATGCTGCACTTTACAGTCAGTATAGTAACACATGCTGCACTTTACAGTCAGTATAGTAACACATGCTGCACTTTACAGTCAGTATAGTAACGCACGCTGCTCTTTACAGTCAGTATAGTAACGCACGCTGCACTTTACAGTCAGTATAGTAACGCATGCTGCTCTTTACAGTCAGTATAGTAACGCACGCTGCACTTTACAGTCAGTATAGTAACGCATGCGGCACTTTACAGTCAGTATAGTAACACATGCTGAACTTTACAGTCAGTATAGTAACACATGCTGCACTTTACAGTCAGTATAGTAACACACGCTGCACTTTACAGTCAGTATAGTAACGCACGCTGCACTTTACAGTCAGTATAGTAACGCACGCTGCTCTTTACAGTCAGTATAGTAACGCATGCTGCTCTTTACAGTCAGTATAGTAACGCACGCTGCACTTTACAGTCAGTATAGTAACGCACGCTGCACTTTACAGTCATTATAGTAACACACGCTGCACTTTACAGTCAGTATAGTAACGCACGCTGCTCTTTACAGTCAGTATAGTAACGCACGCTGCACTTTACAGTCAGTATAGTAACGAATGCTGCTCTTTACAGTCAGTATAGTAACACATGCTGCTCTTTACAGTCAGTATAGTAACACACGCTGCACTTTACAGTCAGTATAGTAACGCACGCGGCACTTTACAGTCAGTATAGTAACGCACGCTGCACTTTACAGTCAGTATAGTAACGCACGCTGCACTTTACAGTCAGTATAGTAACGCACGCTGCACTTTACAGTCAGTATAGTAACACATGCTGCACTTTACAGTCAGTATAGTAACACACGCTGCACTTTACAGTCAGTATAGTAACGCACGCTGCACTTTACAGTCAGTATAGTAACGCACGCTGCTCTTTACAGTCAGTATAGTAACGCAAGCTGCACTTTACAGTCAGTATAGTAACACATGCTGCTCTTTACAGTCAGTATAGTAACACACGCGGCACTTTACAGTCAGTATAGTAACGCATGCTGCACTTTACAGTCAGTATAGTAACACACGCGGCACTTTACAGTCAGTATAGTAACACATGCTGCTCTTTACAGTCAGTATAGTAACACACGCGGCACTTTACAGTCAGTATAGTAACACATGCTGCTCTTTACAGTCAGTATAGTAACACATGCGGCACTTTACAGTCAGTATAGTAACACATGCTGCACTTTACAGTCAGTATAGTAACACACGCTGCACTTTACAGTCAGTATAGTAACGCACGCTGCACTTTACAGTCAGTATAGTAACGCACGCTGCACTTTACAGTCAGTATAGTAACGCATGCTGCTCTTTACAGTCAGTATAGTAACACATGCTGCACTTTACAGTCAGTATAGTAACGCATGCTGCTCTTTACAGTCAGTATAGTAACACACGCTGCACTTTACAGTCAGTATAGTAACACACGCGGCACTTTACAGTCAGTATAGTAACGCACGCTGCACTTTACAGTCAGTATAGTAACACACGCTGCACTTTACAGTCAGTATAGTAACACACGCGGCACTTTACAGTCAGTATAGTAACGCACGCTGCACTTTACAGTCAGTATAGTAACGCACGCCGCACTTTACAGTCAGTATAGTAACGCATGCGGCACTTTACAGTCAGTATAGTAACGCACGCTGCACTTTACAGTCAGTATAGTAACACATGCGGCACTTTACAGTCAGTATAGTAACACACGCGGCACTTTACAATCAGTATAGTAACGCACGCTGCACTTTACAGTCAGTATAGTAACACATGCTGCACTTTACAGTCAGTATAGTAACGCACGCTGCACTTTACAGTCAGTATAGTAACACACGCGGCACTTTACAGTCAGTATAGTAACGCACGCTGCACTTTACAGTCAGTATAGTAACGCATGCTGCACTTTACAGTCAGTATAGTAACACATGCGGCACTTTACAGTCAGTATAGTAACACACGCTGCACTTTACAGTCAGTATAGGAACACATGCGGCACTTTACAGTCAGTATAGTAACACATGCGGCTCTTTACAGTCAGTATAGTAACACATGCTGCACTTTACAGTCAGTATAGTAACACACGCTGCACTTTACAGTCAGTATAGTAACACACGCGGCACTTTACAGTCAGTATAGTAACACATGCTGCACTTTACAGTCAGTATAGTAACACACGCTGCACTTTACAGTCAGTATAGTAACGCACACTGCACTTTACAGTCAGTATAGTAACGCATGCTGCACTTTACAGTCAGTATAGTAACACACGCTGCACTTTACAGTCAGTATAGGAACACATGCGGCACTTTACAGTCAGTATAGTAACGCACACTGCACTTTACAGTCAGTATAGTAACACATGCTGCACTTTACAGTCAGTATAGTAACACATGCTGCACTTTACAGTCAGTATAGGAACACATGCGGCACTTTACAGTCAGTATAGTAACACACGCTGCACTTTACAGTCAGTATAGTAACGCACGCTGCACTTTACAGTCAGTATAGTAACGCACGCTGCACTTTACAGTCAGTATAGTAACGCACGCTGCACTTTACAGTCAGTATAGTAACACACGCTGCACTTTACAGTCAGTATAGTAACACATGCTGCACTTTACAGTCAGTATAGTAACACATGCTGCACTTTACAGTCAGTATAGTAACACATGCTGCACTTTACAGTCAGTATAGTAACACACGCTGCTCTTTACAGTCAGTATAGTAACGCATGCTGCACTTTACAGTCAGTATAGTAACACACGCTGCACTTTACAGTCAGTATAGTAACGCACGCTGCACTTTACAGTCAGTATAGTAACGCACGCTGCTCTTTACAGTCAGTATAGTAACGCACGCTGCACTTTACAGTCAGTATAGTAACGCATGCGGCACTTTACAGTCAGTATAGTAACGCATGCTGCACTTTACAGTCAGTATAGTAACGCACGCGGCACTTTACAGTCAGTATAGTAACACATGCTGCTCTTTACAGTCAGTATAGTAACACATGCGGCACTTTACAGTCAGTATAGTAACGCACGCTGCACTTTACAGTCAGTATAGTAACACATGCTGCACTTTACAGTCAGTATAGTAACACATGCTGCACTTTACAGTCAGTATAGTAACACACGCGGCACTTTACAGTCAGTATAGTAACGCACGCTGCACTTTACAGTCAGTATAGTAACGCACGCTGCTCTTTACAGTCAGTATAGTAACTCACGCTGCTCTTTACAGTCAGTATAGTAACGCACGCTGCACTTTACAGTCAGTATAGTAACGCACGCTGCACTTTACAGTCAGTATAGTAACTCACGCTGCTCTTTACAATCAGTATAGTAACGTACGCTGCACTTTACAGTCAGTATAGTAACGCACGCCGCACTTTACAGTCAGTATAGTAACGCATGCGGCACTTTACAGTCAGTATAGTAACGCACGCTGCACTTTACAGTCAGTATAGTAACACACGCTGCACTTTACAGTCAGTATAGTAACACACGCGGCACTTTACAATCAGTATAGTAACGCACGCTGCACTTTACAGTCAGTATAGTAACGCACGCTGCACTTTACAGTCAGTATAGTAACACACGCTGCACTTTACAGTCAGTATAGTAACGCACGCTGCACTTTACAGTCAGTATAGTAACGCATGCTGCACTTTACAGTCAGTATAGTAACACATGCTGCACTTTACAGTCAGTATAGTAACACATGCTGCACTTTACAGTCAGTATAGTAACACATGCTGCACTTTACAGTCAGTATAGTAACACACGCTGCACTTTACAGTCAGTATAGGAACACACGCGGCACTTTACAGTCAGTATAGTAACGCACGCTGCACTTTACAGTCAGTATAGTAACACACGCTGCTCTTTACAGTCAGTATAGTAACACACGCTGCTCTTTACAGTCAGTATAGTAACACATGCTGCACTTTACAGTCAGTATAGTAACGCACGCTGCACTTTACAGTCAGTATAGTAACACACGCTGCTCTTTACAGTCAGTATAGTAACACACGCTGCACTTTACAGTCAGTATAGTAACACACGCTGCTCTTTACAGTCAGTATAGTAACACATGCTGCACTTTACAGTCAGTATAGTAACGCACGCTGCACTTTACAGTCAGTATAGTAACACATGCTGCTCTTTACAGTCAGTATAGTAACACACGCTGCTCTTTACAGTCAGTATAGTAACACATGCTGCACTTTACAGTCAGTATAGTAACGCACGCTGCACTTTACAGTCAGTATAGTAACACACGCTGCTCTTTACAGTCAGTATAGTAACACACGCTGCACTTTACAGTCAGTATAGTAACGCACGCTGCACTTTACAGTCAGTATAGTAATACATGCTGCACTTTACAGTCAGTATAGTAACACATGCTGCACTTTACAGTCAGTATAGTAACGCACGCTGCACTTTACAGTCAGTATAGTAACGCACGCTGCACTTTACAGTCAGTATAGTAACACATGCGGCACTTTACAGTCAGTATAGTAACGCACGCTGCACTTTACAGTCAGTATAGTAACACACGCTGCACTTTACAGTCAGTATAGTAACACATGCTGCACTTTACAGTCAGTATAGTAACACATGCTGCACTTTACAGTCAGTATAGTAACACATGCTGCACTTTACAGTCAGTATAGTAACACATGCGGCACTTTACAGTCAGTATAGTAACACACGCTGCACTTTACAGTCAGTATAGGAACACATGCGGCACTTTACAGTCAGTATAGTAACACATGCGGCACTTTACAGTCAGTATAGTAACGCACGCTGCTCTTTACAGTCAGTATAGTAACGCACGCTGCACTTTACAGTCAGTATAGTAACACACGCGGCACTTTACAGTCAGTATAGTAACACATGCTGCACTTTACAGTCAGTATAGTAACACATGCTGCACTTTACAGTCAGTATAGTAACGCATGCTGCACTTTACAGTCAGTATAGTAACACACGCTGCACTTTACAGTCAGTATAGTAACGCACGCTGCACTTTACAGTCAGTATAGTAACACACGCTGCACTTTACAGTCAGTATAGTAACACATGCTGCACTTTACAGTCAGTATAGTAACACACGCTGCACTTTACAGTCAGTATAGTAACGCACGCTGCACTTTACAGTCAGTATAGTAACGCATGCTGCACTTTACAGTCAGTATAGTAACACATGCTGCACTTTACAGTCAGTATAGTAACACATGCTGCACTTTACAGTCAGTATAGTAACACACGCTGCACTTTACAGTCAGTATAGTAACACATGCTGCACTTTACAGTCAGTATAGTAACACATGCTGCACTTTACAGTCAGTATAGTAACACATGCTGCACTTTACAGTCAGTATAGTAACACACGCTGCACTTTACAGTCAGTATAGGAACACATGCTGCACTTTACAGTCAGTATAGGAACACATGCGGCACTTTACAGTCAGTATAGTAACGCACACTGCACTTTACAGTCAGTATAGTAACGAACGCTGCACTTTACAGTCAGTATAGTAACACATGCTGCACTTTACAGTCAGTATAGTAACACATGCTGCACTTTACAGTCAGTATAGTAACGCACGCTGCACTTTACAGTCAGTATAGTAACACATGCTGCACTTTACAGTCAGTATAGTAACACATGCAGCACTTTACAGTCAGTATAGTAACGCACGCTGCTCTTTACAGTCAGTATAGTAACGCACGCTGCACTTTACAGTCAGTATAGTAACGCACGCTGCACTTTACAGTCAGTATAGTAACACATGCTGCACTTTACAGTCAGTATAGTAACACATGCAGCACTTTACAGTCAGTATAGTAACGCACGCTGCTCTTTACAGTCAGTATAGTAACGCACGCTGCACTTTACAGTCAGTATAGTAACACACGCAGCACTTTACAGTCAGTATAGTAACGCACGCTGCACTTTACAGTCAGTATAGTAACGCACGCTGCTCTTTACAGTCAGTATAGTAACGCACGCTGCACTTTACAGTCAGTATAGTAACGCATGCTGCACTTTACAGTCAGTATAGTAACACATGCGGCACTTTACAGTCAGTATAGTAACACATGCGGCACTTTACAGTCAGTATAGTAACGCACGCTGCACTTTACAGTCAGTATAGTAACTCACGCTGCTCTTTACAGTCAGTATAGTAACGCACGCTGCACTTTACAGTCAGTATAGTAACGCACGCCGCACTTTACAGTCAGTATAGTAACGCATGCGGCACTTTACAGTCAGTATAGTAACACATGCTGCTCTTTACAGTCAGTATAGTAACACATGCGGCACTTTACAGTCAGTATAGTAACGCACGCTGCACTTTACAGTCAGTATAGTAACACACGCTGCACTTTACAGTCAGCATAGTAACACGCGGCACTTTACAGTCAGTATAGTAACGCACGCTGCACTTTACAGTCAGTATAGTAACGCACGCTGCACTTTACAGTCAGTATAGTAACACATGCTGCACTTTACAGTCAGTATAGTAACACATGCTGCACTTTACAGTCAGTATAGTAACACACGCGGCACTTTACAGTCAGTATAGTAACACATGCTGCACTTTACAGTCAGTATAGTAACACATGCGGCACTTTACAGTCAGTATAGTAACACATGCGGCACTTTACAGTCAGTATAGTAACACATGCGGCTCTTTACAGTCAGTATAGTAACACATGCGGCACTTTACAGTCAGTATAGTAACACATGCTGCTCTTTACAGTCAGTATAGTAACACACGCTGCACTTTACAGTCAGTATAGTAGCACACGCGGCACTTTACAGTCAGTATAGTAACACATGCTGCACTTTACAGTCAGTATAGTAACGCATGCTGCACTTTACAGTCAGTATAGTAACGCACGCTGCACTTTACAGTCAGTATAGTAACGCACGCCGCACTTTACAGTCAGTATAGTAACGCATGCGGCACTTTACAGTCAGTATAGTAACGCACGCTGCACTTTACAGTCAGTATAGTAACACACGCTGCACTTTACAGTCAGCATAGTAACACGCGGCACTTTACAGTCAGTATAGTAACGCACGCTGCACTTTACAGTCAGTATAGTAACGCACGCTGCACTTTACAGTCAGTATAGTAACACATGCTGCACTTTACAGTCAGTATAGTAACACATGCTGCACTTTACAGTCAGTATAGTAACACATGCTGCACTTTACAGTCAGTATAGTAACACATGCGGCACTTTACAGTCAGTATAGTAACACACGCTGCACTTTACAGTCAGTATAGGAACACATGCGGCACTTTACAGTCAGTATAGTAACACATGCGGCTCTTTACAGTCAGTATAGTAACACATGCGGCACTTTACAGTCAGTATAGTAACACATGCTGCTCTTTACAGTCAGTATAGTAACACACGCTGCACTTTACAGTCAGTATAGTAGCACACGCGGCACTTTACAGTCAGTATAGTAACACATGCTGCACTTTACAGTCAGTATAGTAACGCACGCTGCACTTTACAGTCAGTATAGTAACGCACGCTGCACTTTACAGTCAGTATAGTAACGCATGCTGCACTTTACAGTCAGTATAGTAACACATGCTGCACTTCACAGTCAGTATAGTAACGCACGCTGCTCTTTACAGTCAGTATAGTAACGCACGCTGCACTTTACAGTCAGTATAGTAACGCATGCTGCACTTTACAGTCAGTATAGTAACACATGCGGCACTTTACAGTCAGTATAGTAACGCACGCTGCACTTTACAGTCAGTATAGTAACTCACGCTGCTCTTTACAGTCAGTATAGTAACGCATGCTGCACTTTACAGTCAGTATAGTAACGCACGCCGCACTTTACAGTCAGTATAGTAACGCATGCGGCACTTTACAGTCAGTATAGTAACGCACGCTGCACTTTACAGTCAGTATAGTAACACACGTGGCACTTTACAGTCAGTATAGTAACACATGCTGCACTTTACAGTCAGTATAGTAACGCACGCTGAACTTTACAGTCAGTATAGTAACGCACGCTGCACTTTACAGTCAGTATAGTAACACATGCTGCACTTTACAGTCAGTATAGTAACACATGCTGCACTTTACAGTCAGTATAGTAACACATGCTGCACTTTACAGTCAGTATAGTAACACATGCTGCACTTTACAGTCAGTATAGTAACACACGCTGCACTTTACAGTCAGTATAGGAACACATGCGGCACTTTACAGTCAGTATAGTAACGCACACTGCACTTTACAGTAAGTATAGTAACGCACGCTGCACTTTACAGTCAGTATAGTAACACATGCTGCACTTTACAGTCAGTATAGTAACACATGCTGCACTTTACAGTCAGTATAGTAATGCACGCTGCACTTTACAGTCAGTATAGTAACACATGCGGCACTTTACAGTCAGTATAGTAACACACGCTGCACTTTACAGTCAGTATAGTAACACATGCTGCACTTTACAGTCAGTATAGTAACACACGCTGCACTTTACAGTCAGTATAGTAACACATGCTGCACTTTACAGTCAGTATAGTAACACACGCTGCACTTTACAGTCAGTATAGTAACGCACGCTGCACTTTACAGTCAGTATAGTAACGCACGCCGCACTTTACAGTCAGTATAGTAACGCATGCGGCACTTTACAGTCAGTATAGTAACGCACGCTGCACTTTACAGTCAGTATAGTAACACACGCTACACTTTACAGTCAGCATAGTAACACACGCGGCACTTTACAGTCAGTATAGTAACGCACGCTGCACTTTACAGTCAGTATAGTAACACACGCTGCACTTTACAGTCAGTATAGTAACGCACGCTGCACTTTACAGTCAGTATAGTAACGCACGCTGCACTTTACAGTCAGTATAGTAACACATGCTGCACTTTACAGTCAGTATAGTAACACATGCTGCACTTTACAGTCAGTATAGTAACACATGCTGCACTTTACAGTCAGTATAGTAACACATGCTGCACTTTACAGTCAGTATAGTAACATGCTGCACTTTACAGTCAGTATAGGAACACATGCGGCACTTTACAGTCAGTATAGTAACGCACACTGCACTTTACAGTCAGTATAGTAACGCACGCTGCACTTTACAGTCAGTATAGTAACACATGCTGCACTTTACAGTCAGTATAGTAACACATGCTGCACTTTACAGTCAGTATAGTAACGCACGCTGCACTTTACAGTCAGTATAGTAACACATGCGGCACTTTACAGTCAGTATAGTAACACACGCTGCACTTTACAGTCAGTATAGTAATACATGCTGCACTTTACAGTCAGTATAGTAACACATGCTGCACTTTACAGTCAGTATAGTAACGCACGCTGCACTTTACAGTCAGTATAGTAACGCACGCTGCACTTTACAGTCAGTATAGTAACACATGCTACTCTTTACAGTCAGTATAGTAACACACGCTGCTCTTTACAGTCAGTATAGTAACGCACGCTGCACTTTACAGTCAGTATAGTAACACATGCTGCACTTTACAGTCAGTATAGTAACACATGCAGCACTTTACAGTCAGTATAGTAACACATGCTGCACTTTACAGTCAGTATAGTAACGCACGCTGCTCTTTACAGTCAGTATAGTAACACATGCGGCACTTTACAGTCAGTATAGTAACACACGCTGCACTTTACAGTCAGTATAGTAACACACGCGGCACTTTACAGTCAGTATAGTAACGCACGCTGCACTTTACAGTCAGTATAGTAACGCACGCTGCTCTTTACAGTCAGTATAGTAACGCACGCTGCACTTTACAGTCAGTATAGTAACGCATGCTGCACTTTACAGTCAGTATAGTAACACATGCGGCACTTTACAGTCAGTATAGTAACGCACGCTGCACTTTACAGTCAGTATAGTAACTCACGCTGCTCTTTACAGTCAGTATAGTAACACATGCTGCACTTTACAGTCAGTATAGTAACGCACGCCGCACTTTACAGTCAGTATAGTAACGCACGCGGCACTTTACAGTCAGTATAGTAACGCACGCTGCACTTTACAGTCAGTATAGTAACACACGCTGCACTTTACAGTCAGCATAGTAACACACGCGGCACTTTACAGTCAGTATAGTAACGCACGCTGCACTTTACAGTCAGTATAGTAACGCACACTGCACTTTACAGTCAGTATAGTAACACATGCTGCACTTTACAGTCAGTATAGTAACACATGCTGCACTTTACAGTCAGTATAGTAACACATGCTGCACTTTACAGTCAGTATAGTAACACATGCGGCACTTTACAGTCAGTATAGTAACGCACGCTGCACTTTACAGTCAGTATAGTAACGCACACTGCACTTTACAGTCAGTATAGTAACACATGCTGCACTTTACAGTCAGTATAGTAACACATGCTGCACTTTACAGTCAGTATAGTAACACATGCTGCACTTTACAGTCAGTATAGTAACACACGCGGCACTTTACAGTCAGTATAGTAACGCACGCTGCACTTTACAGTCAGTATAGTAACGCACACTGCACTTTACAGTCAGTATAGTAACACATGCTGCACTTTACAGTCAGTATAGTAACACATGCTGCACTTTACAGTCAGTATAGTAACACACGCTGCACTTTACAGTCAGTATAGGAACACATGCGGCACTTTACAGTCAGTATAGTAACACATGCGGCTCTTTACAGTCAGTATAGTAACACATGCGGCACTTTACAGTCAGTATAGTAACACATGCTGCTCTTTACAGTCAGTATAGTAACACACGCTGCACTTTACAGTCAGTATAGTAGCACACGCGGCACTTTACAGTCAGTATAGTAACACATGCTGCACTTTACAGTCAGTATAGTAACGCACGCTGCACTTTACAGTCAGTATAGTAGCACACGCGGCACTTTACAGTCAGTATAGTAACACATGCGGCACTTTACAGTCAGTATAGTAACGCACGCTGCACTTTACAGTCAGTATAGTAACACACGCTGCTCTTTACAGTCAGTATAGTAACACATGCTGCACTTTACAGTCAGTATAGTAACACATGCTGCTCTTTACAGTCAGTATAGTAACGCACGCTGCACTTTACAGTCAGTATAGTAACACATGCTGCACTTTACAGTCAGTATAGTAACGCATGCTGCACTTTACAGTCAGTATAGTAACACACGCTGCACTTTACAGTCAGTATAGTAACACATGCTGCTCTTTACAGTCAGTATAGTAACGCACGCTGCACTTTACAGTCAGTATAGTAACACATGCTGCACTTTACAGTCAGTATAGTAACGCATGCTGCACTTTACAGTCAGTATAGTAACACACGCTGCACTTTACAGTCAGTATAGTAACACATGCTGCACTTTACAGTCAGTATAGTAACACATGCTGCACTTTACAGTCAGTATAGTAACGCATGCTGCACTTTACAGTCAGTATAGTAACACACGCTGCACTTTACAGTCAGTATAGTAACGCACGCTGCACTTTACAGTCAGTATAGTAACACACGCTGCACTTTACAGTCAGTATAGTAACACATGCTGCACTTTACAGTCAGTATAGTAACACACGCTGCACTTTACAGTCAGTATAGTAACGCATGCTGCACTTTACAGTCAGTATAGTAACACATGCTGCACTTTACAGTCAGTATAGTAACACATGCTGCACTTTACAGTCAGTATAGTAACACATGCTGCACTTTACAGTCAGTATAGTAACACACGCTGCACTTTACAGTCAGTATAGGAACACATGCTGCACTTTACAGTCAGTATAGGAACACATGCGGCACTTTACAGTCAGTATAGTAACGCACGCTGCTCTTTACAGTCAGTATAGTAACGCACGCTGCACTTTACAGTCAGTATAGTAACACATGCTGCACTTTACAGTCAGTATAGTAACACATGCTGCACTTTACAGTCAGTATAGTAACGCATGCTGCACTTTACAGTCAGTATAGTAACACACGCTGCACTTTACAGTCAGTATAGTAACGCACGCTGCACTTTACAGTCAGTATAGTAACACACGCTGCACTTTACAGTCAGTATAGTAACACATGCTGCACTTTACAGTCAGTATAGTAACACACGCTGCACTTTACAGTCAGTATAGTAACGCATGCTGCACTTTACAGTCAGTATAGTAACACATGCTGCACTTTACAGTCAGTATAGTAACACATGCTGCACTTTACAGTCAGTATAGTAACACATGCTGCACTTTACAGTCAGTATAGTAACACACGCTGCACTTTACAGTCAGTATAGGAACACACGCTGCACTTTACAGTCAGTATAGGAACACATGCGGCACTTTACAGTCAGTATAGTAACGCACGCTGCACTTTACAGTCAGTATAGTAACGCACGCTGCACTTTACAGTCAGTATAGTAACACATGCTGCACTTTACAGTCAGTATAGTAACACATGCTGCACTTTACAGTCAGTATAGTAACGCACGCTGCACTTTACAGTCAGTATAGTAACACATGCTGCACTTTACAGTCAGTATAGTAACACATGCAGCACTTTACAGTCAGTATAGTAACACATGCTGCACTTTACAGTCAGTATAGTAACGCACGCTGCTCTTTACAGTCAGTATAGTAACACACGCTGCACTTTACAGTCAGTATAGTAACACACGCAGCACTTTACAGTCAGTATAGTAACGCACGCTGCTCTTTACAGTCAGTATAGTAACGCACGCTGCACTTTACAGTCAGTATAGTAACACATGCTGCACTTTACAGTCAGTATAGTAACACATGCGGCACTTTACAGTCAGTATAGTAACACATGCGGCACTTTACAGTCAGTATAGTAACACATGCAGCACTTTACAGTCAGTATAGTAACACATGCAGCACTTTACAGTCAGTATAGTAACACATGCTGCACTTTACAGTCAGTATAGTAACACATGCAGCACTTTACAGTCAGTATAGTAACACATGCAGCACTTTACAGTCAGTATAGTAACACATGCGGCACTTTACAGTCAGTATAGTAACACATGCAGCACTTTACAGTCAGTATAGTAACACATGCAGCACTTTACAGTCAGTATAGTAACACATGCAGCACTTTACAGTCAGTATAGTAACACATGCGGCACTTTACAGTCAGTATAGTAACACATGCGGCACTTTACAGTCAGTATAGTAACACATGCAGCACTTTACAGTCAGTATAGTAACACATGCTGCACTTTACAGTCAGTATAGTAACGCACGCTGCTCTTTACAGTCAGTATAGTAACACACGCTGCACTTTACAGTCAGTATAGTAACACACGCAGCACTTTACAGTCAGTATAGTAACGCACGCTGCTCTTTACAGTCAGTATAGTAACGCACGCTGCACTTTACAGTCAGTATAGTAACACATGCTGCACTTTACAGTCAGTATAGTAACGCATGCTGCACTTTACAGTCAGTATAGTAACACATGCGGCACTTTACAGTCAGTATAGTAACACATGCGGCACTTTACAGTCAGTATAGTAACGCACGCTGCACTTTACAGTCAGTATAGTAACTCACGCTGCTCTTTACAGTCAGTATAGTAACGCACGCTGCACTTTACAGTCAGTATAGTAACGCACGCCGCACTTTACAGTCAGTATAGTAACGCATGCGGCACTTTACAGTCAGTATAGTAACGCACGCTGCACTTTACAGTCAGTATAGTAACACACGCTGCACTTTACAGTCAGCATAGTAACACGCGGCACTTTACAGTCAGTATAGTAACGCACGCTGCACTTTACAGTCAGTATAGTAACGCACGCTGCACTTTACAGTCAGTATAGTAACACATGCTGCACTTTACAGTCAGTATAGTAACACATGCTGCACTTTACAGTCAGTATAGTAACTCACGCTGCTCTTTACAGTCAGTATAGTAACGCACGCTGCACTTTACAGTCAGTATAGTAACGCACGCTGCACTTTACAGTCAGTATAGTAACTCACGCTGCTCTTTACAGTCAGTATAGTAACGCACGCTGCACTTTACAGTCAGTATAGTAACGCACGCCGCACTTTACAGTCAGTATAGTAACGCATGCGGCACTTTACAGTCAGTATAGTAACGCACGCTGCACTTTACAGTCAGTATAGTAACACATGCGGCACTTTACAGTCAGTATAGTAACACACGCTGCACTTTACAGTCAGTATAGGAACACATGCGGCACTTTACAGTCAGTATAGTAACACATGCGGCTCTTTACAGTCAGTATAGTAACACATGCGGCACTTTACAGTCAGTATAGTAACACATGCTGCTCTTTACAGTCAGTATAGTAACACACGCTGCACTTTACAGTCAGTATAGTAGCACACGCGGCACTTTACAGTCAGTATAGTAACACATGCTGCACTTTACAGTCAGTATAGTAACGCACGCTGCACTTTACAGTCAGTATAGTAACGCACGCTGCACTTTACAGTCAGTATAGTAACGCATGCTGCACTTTACAGTCAGTATAGTAACACATGCTGCACTTTACAGTCAGTATAGTAACGCACGCTGCTCTTTACAGTCAGTATAGTAACGCACGCTGCACTTTACAGTCAGTATAGTAACGCATGCTGCACTTTACAGTCAGTATAGTAACACATGCGGCACTTTACAGTCAGTATAGTAACACATGCGGCACTTTACAGTCAGTATAGTAACGCACGCTGCACTTTACAGTCAGTATAGTAACTCACGCTGCTCTTTACAGTCAGTATAGTAACGCACGCTGCACTTTACAGTCAGTATAGTAACGCACGCCGCACTTTACAGTCAGTATAGTAACGCATGCGGCACTTTACAGTCAGTATAGTAACGCACGCTGCACTTTACAGTCAGTATAGTAACACACGTGGCACTTTACAGTCAGTATAGTAACACATGCTGCACTTTACAGTCAGTATAGTAACGCACGCTGCACTTTACAGTCAGTATAGTAACGCACGCTGCACTTTACAGTCAGTATAGTAACACATGCTGCACTTTACAGTCAGTATAGTAACACATGCTGCACTTTACAGTCAGTATAGTAACACATGCTGCACTTTACAGTCAGTATAGTAACACATGCTGCACTTTACAGTCAGTATAGTAACACATGCTGCACTTTACAGTCAGTATAGTAACACATGCTGCACTTTACAGTCAGTATAGTAACACATGCTGCACTTTACAGTCAGTATAGTAACACACGCTGCACTTTACAGTCAGTATAGGAACACATGCGGCACTTTACAGTCAGTATAGTAACGCACGCTGCTCTTTACAGTCAGTATAGTAACACATGCTGCTCTTTACAGTCAGTATAGTAACACACGCTGCACTTTACAGTCAGTATAGTAACACATGCTGCACTTTACAGTCAGTATAGTAACACATGCTGCACTTTACAGTCAGTATAGTAACGCACGCTGCACTTTACAGTCAGTATAGTAACACATGCGGCACTTTACAGTCAGTATAGTAACACACGCTGCACTTTACAGTCAGTATAGTAACGCACGCTGCACTTTACAGTCAGTATAGTAACGCACGCCGCACTTTACAGTCAGTATAGTAACGCATGCGGCACTTTACAGTCAGTATAGTAACACATGCTGCACTTTACAGTCAGTATAGTAACGCACGCTGCACTTTACAGTCAGTATAGTAACACACGCTGCACTTTACAGTCAGTATAGTAATACATGCTGCACTTTACAGTCAGTATAGTAACACATGCTGCACTTTACAGTCAGTATAGTAACACATGCTGCACTTTACAGTCAGTATAGTAACGCACGCTGCACTTTACAGTCAGTATAGTAACGCACGCTGCACTTTACAGTCAGTATAGTAACACATGCTGCACTTTACAGTCAGTATAGTAACACATGCTGCACTTTACAGTCAGTATAGTAACACATGCTGCACTTTACAGTCAGTATAGTAACACATGCTGCACTTTACAGTCAGTATAGTAACACACGCTGCACTTTACAGTCAGTATAGGAACACATGCGGCACTTTACAGTCAGTATAGTAACGCACACTGCACTTTACAGTCAGTATAGTAACGCACGCTGCTCTTTACAGTCAGTATAGTAACGCACGCTGCACTTTACAGTCAGTATAGTAACGCATGCTGCACTTTACAGTCAGTATAGTAACGCACGCTGCACTTTACAGTCAGTATAGTAACTCACGCTGCTCTTTACAGTCAGTATAGTAACGTACGCTGCACTTTACAGTCAGTATAGTAACGCACGCCGCACTTTACAGTCAGTATAGTAACGCATGCGGCACTTTACAGTCAGTATAGTAACGCACGCTGCACTTTACAGTCAGTATAGTAACACACGCTGCACTTTACAGTCAGTATAGTAACGCACGCGGCACTTTACAATCAGTATAGTAACGCACGCTGCACTTTACAGTCAGTATAGTAACGCACGCTGCACTTTACAGTCAGTATAGTAACACACGCTGCACTTTACAGTCAGTATAGTAACGCACGCTGCACTTTACAGTCAGTATAGTAACGCATGCTGCACTTTACAGTCAGTATAGTAACACATGCTGCACTTTACAGTCAGTATAGTAACACATGCTGCACTTTACAGTCAGTATAGTAACACATGCTGCACTTTACAGTCAGTATAGTAACACACGCTGCTCTTTACAGTCAGTATAGTAACACATGCTGCTCTTTACAGTCAGTATAGTAACACACGCTGCTCTTTACAGTCAGTATAGTAACACATGCTGCTCTTTACAGTCAGTATAGTAACACACGCTGCACTTTACAGTCAGTATAGTAACACACGCTGCTCTTTACAGTCAGTATAGTAACACATGCTGCACTTTACAGTCAGTATAGTAACACATGCTGCACTTTACAGTCAGTATAGTAACACACGCTGCTCTTTACAGTCAGTATAGTAACACATGCTGCACTTTACAGTCAGTATAGTAACGCACGCTGCACTTTACAGTCAGTATAGTAACACACGCTGCTCTTTACAGTCAGTATAGTAACACACGCTGCACTTTACAGTCAGTATAGTAACGCACGCTGCACTTTACAGTCAGTATAGTAATACATGCTGCACTTTACAGTCAGTATAGTAACGCACGCTGCACTTTACAGTCAGTATAGGTAACGCACGCTGCACTTTACAGTCAGTATAGTAACGCACGCTGCACTTTACAGTCAGTATAGTAACACATGCGGCACTTTACAGTCAGTATAGTAACGCACGCTGCACTTTACAGTCAGTATAGTAACACACGCTGCACTTTACAGTCAGTATAGTAACACATGCAGCACTTTACAGTCAGTATAGTAACGCACGCTGCACTTTACAGTCAGTATAGTAACCACATGCTGCACTTTACAGTCAGTATAGTAACGCACTCTGCTCTTTACAGTCAGTATAGTAACGCACGCTGCACTTTACAGTCAGTATAGTAACGCATGCTGCACTTTACAGTCAGTATAGTAACGCACGCTGCACTTTACAGTCAGTATAGTAACGCACGCTGCTCTTTACAGTCAGTATAGTAACGTACGCTGCACTTTACAGTCAGTATAGTAACGCACGCCGCACTTTACAGTCAGTATAGTAACGCATGCGGCACTTTACAGTCAGTATAGTAACGCACGCTGCACTTTACAGTCAGTATAGTAACACACGCTGCACTTTACAGTCAGTATAGTAACACACGCGGCACTTTACAATCAGTATAGTAACGCACGCTGCACTTTACAGTCAGTATAGTAACGCACGCTGCACTTTACAGTCAGTATAGTAACACACGCTGCACTTTACAGTCAGTATAGTAACGCACGCTGCACTTTACAGTCAGTATAGTAACGCATGCTGCACTTTACAGTCAGTATAGTAACACATGCTGCACTTTACAGTCAGTATAGTAACACATGCTGCACTTTACAGTCAGTATAGTAACACATGCTGCACTTTACAGTCAGTATAGTAACACACGCTGCACTTTACAGTCAGTATAGGAACACACGCGGCACTTTACAGTCAGTATAGTAACGCACGCTGCACTTTACAGTCAGTATAGTAACACACGCTGCACTTTACAGTCAGTATAGTAACACACGCTGCTCTTTACAGTCAGTATAGTAACACACGCTGCTCTTTACAGTCAGTATAGTAACACATGCTGCACTTTACAGTCAGTATAGTAACGCACGCTGCACTTTACAGTCAGTATAGTAACACACGCTGCTCTTTACAGTCAGTATAGTAACACACGCTGCACTTTACAGTCAGTATAGTAACACACGCTGCTCTTTACAGTCAGTATAGTAACACATGCTGCACTTTACAGTCAGTATAGTAACGCACGCTGCACTTTACAGTCAGTATAGTAACACATGCTGCTCTTTACAGTCAGTATAGTAACACACGCTGCTCTTTACAGTCAGTATAGTAACACATGCTGCACTTTACAGTCAGTATAGTAACGCACGCTGCACTTTACAGTCAGTATAGTAACACACGCTGCTCTTTACAGTCAGTATAGTAACACACGCTGCACTTTACAGTCAGTATAGTAACGCACGCTGCACTTTACAGTCAGTATAGTAATACATGCTGCACTTTACAGTCAGTATAGTAACACATGCTGCACTTTACAGTCAGTATAGTAACGCACGCTGCACTTTACAGTCAGTATAGTAACGCACGCTGCACTTTACAGTCAGTATAGTAACACATGCGGCACTTTACAGTCAGTATAGTAACACATGCTGCACTTTACAGTCAGTATAGTAACGCACGCTGCACTTTACAGTCAGTATAGTAACGCACGCTGCACTTTACAGTCAGTATAGTAACACACGCTGCACTTTACAGTCAGTATAGTAACACATGCAGCACTTTACAGTCAGTATAGTAACGCACGCTGCACTTTACAGTCAGTATAGTAACACATGCTGCACTTTACAGTCAGTATAGTAACACATGCTGCACTTTACAGTCAGTATAGTAACGCACGCTGCACTTTACAGTCAGTATAGTAACACATGCGGCACTTTACAGTCAGTATAGTAACACACGCTGCACTTTACAGTCAGTATAGTAACGCACGCTGCACTTTACAGTCAGTATAGTAACACATGCGGCTCTTTACAGTCAGTATAGTAACACACGCTGCACTTTACAGTCAGTATAATAACGCACGCTGCACTTTACAGTCAGTATAGTAACGCACGCCGCACTTTACAGTCAGTATAGTAACGCATGCGGCACTTTACAGTCAGTATAGTAACGCACGCTGCACTTTACAGTCAGTATAGTAACACACGCTACACTTTACAGTCAGCATAGTAACACACGCGGCACTTTACAGTCAGTATAGTAACGCACGCTGCACTTTACAGTCAGTATAGTAACGCACGCTGCACTTTACAGTCAGTATAGTAACACATGCTGCACTTTACAGTCAGTATAGTAACACATGCTGCACTTTACAGTCAGTATAGTAACACATGCTGCACTTTACAGTCAGTATAGTAACACATGCTGCACTTTACAGTCAGTATAGTAACACACGCTGCACTTTACAGTCAGTATAGTAACACATGCTGCACTTTACAGTCAGTATAGTAACACACGCTGCACTTTACAGTCAGTATAGTAACGCACGCTGCACTTTACAGTCAGTATAGTAACACATGCTGCACTTTACAGTCAGTATAGTAACGCACACTGCACTTTACAGTCAGTATAGTAACGCACGCTGCACTTTACAGTCAGTATAGTAACACATGCTGCACTTTACAGTCAGTATAGTAACACATGCTGCACTTTACAGTCAGTATAGTAACGCACGCTGCACTTTACAGTCAGTATAGTAACACATGCGGCACTTTACAGTCAGTATAGTAACACACGCTGCACTTTACAGTCAGTATAGTAATACATGCTGCACTTTACAGTCAGTATAGGAACACATGCGGCACTTTACAGTCAGTATAGTAACGCACGCTGCACTTTACAGTCAGTATAGTAACACATGCTGCACTTTACAGTCAGTATAGTAACACATGCTGCACTTTACAGTCAGTATAGTAACGCACGCTGCAATTTACAGTCAGTATAGTAACACATGCGGCACTTTACAGTCAGTATAGTAACACACGCTGCACTTTACAGTCAGTATAGTAATACATGCTGCACTTTACAGTCAGTATAGTAACACATGCTGCACTTTACAGTCAGTATAGTAACGCACGCTGCACTTTACAGTCAGTATAGTAACGCACACTGCACTTTACAGTCAGTATAGTAACACATGCTGCTCTTTACAGTCAGTATAGTAACACACGCTGCACTTTACAGTCAGTATAGTAACACATGCTGCTCTTTACAGTCAGTATAGTAACGCACGCTGCACTTTACAGTCAGTATAGTAACACATGCTGCACTTTACAGTCAGTATAGTAACACATGCAGCACTTTACAGTCAGTATAGTAACACATGCTGCACTTTACAGTCAGTATAGTAACGCACGCTGCTCTTTACAGTCAGTATAGTAACACATGCGGCACTTTACAGTCAGTATAGTAACGCACGCTGCACTTTACAGTCAGTATAGTAACTCACGCTGCTCTTTACAGTCAGTATAGTAACGCACGCTGCACTTTACAGTCAGTATAGTAACGCACGCCGCACTTTACAGTCAGTATAGTAACGCACGCGGCACTTTACAGTCAGTATAGTAACGCACGCTGCACTTTACAGTCAGTATAGTAACACACGCTGCACTTTACAGTCAGCATAGTAACACACGCGCCACTTTACAGTCAGTATAGTAACGCACGCTGCACTTTACAGTCAGTATAGTAACGCACACTGCACTTTACAGTCAGTATAGTAACACATGCTGCACTTTACAGTCAGTATAGTAACACATGCTGCACTTTACAGTCAGTATAGTAACACATGCTGCACTTTACAGTCAGTATAGTAACACATGCGGCACTTTACAGTCAGTATAGTAACGCACGCTGCACTTTACAGTCAGTATAGTAACGCACACTGCACTTTACAGTCAGTATAGTAACACATGCTGCACTTTACAGTCAGTATAGTAACACATGCTGCACTTTACAGTCAGTATAGTAACACATGCTGCACTTTACAGTCAGTATAGTAACACACGCGGCACTTTACAGTCAGTATAGTAACGCACGCTGCACTTTACAGTCAGTATAGTAACGCACACTGCACTTTACAGTCAGTATAGTAACACATGCTGCACTTTACAGTCAGTATAGTAACACATGCTGCACTTTACAGTCAGTATAGTAACACACGCTGCACTTTACAGTCAGTATAGGAACACATGCGGCACTTTACAGTCAGTATAGTAACACACGCTGCACTTTACAGTCAGTATAGGAACACATGCAGCACTTTACAGTCAGTATAGTAACACATGCGGCACTTTACAGTCAGTATAGTAACACATGCTGCACTTTACAGTCAGTATAGTAACACATGCTGCACTTTACAGTCAGTATAGGAACACATGCGGCACTTTACAGTCAGTATAGTAACACATGCTGCACTTTACAGTCAGTATAGTAACACATGCTGCACTTTACAGTCAGTATAGTAACACATGCGGCACTTTACAGTCAGTATAGTAACGCACACTGCACTTTACAGTCAGTATAGTAACGCACGCTGCACTTTACAGTCAGTATAGTAACACATGCTGCACTTTACAGTCAGTATAGTAACGCACGCTGCACTTTACAGTCAGTATAGTAATACATGCTGCACTTTACAGTCAGTATAGTAACACATGCTGCACTTTACAGTCAGTATAGTAACACACGCTGCTCTTTACAGTCAGTATAGTAACGCACGCTGCACTTTACAGTCAGTATAGTAACACACGCGGCACTTTACAGTCAGTATAGTAACACATGCTGCACTTTACAGTCAGTATAGTAACACATGCTGCACTTTACAGTCAGTATAGTAACACATGCTGCACTTTACAGTCAGTATAGTAACACATGCGGCACTTTACAGTCAGTATAGTAACGCACACTGCACTTTACAGTCAGTATAGTAACACACGCTGCACTTTACAGTCAGTATAGTAACGCACGCTGCACTTTACAGTCAGTATAGTAACACACGCTGCACTTTACAGTCAGTATAGTAACACATGCTGCACTTTACAGTCAGTATAGTAACACACGCTGCACTTTACAGTCAGTATAGTAACGCATGCTGCACTTTACAGTCAGTATAGTAACACATGCTGCACTTTACAGTCAGTATAGTAACACATGCTGCACTTTACAGTCAGTATAGTAACACATGCTGCACTTTACAGTCAGTATAGTAACACACGCTGCACTTTACAGTCAGTATAGGAACACATGCTGCACTTTACAGTCAGTATAGGAACACATGCGGCACTTTACAGTCAGTATAGTAACGCACGCTGCACTTTACAGTCAGTATAGTAACACATGCTGCACTTTACAGTCAGTATAGTAACACATGCTGCACTTTACAGTCAGTATAGTAACACATGCTGCACTTTACAGTCAGTATAGTAACACACGCTGCACTTTACAGTCAGTATAGGAACACATGCGGCACTTTACAGTCAGTATAGTAACACACGCTGCACTTTACAGTCAGTATAGTAACACATGCTGCACTTTACAGTCAGTATAGTAACACATGCTGCACTTTACAGTCAGTATAGTAACGCACGCTGCACTTTACAGTCAGTATAGTAACACATGCGCCACTTTACAGTCAGTATAGTAACACACGCTGCACTTTACAGTCAGTATAGTAACGCACGCTGCACTTTACAGTCAGTATAGTAACACATGCGGCTCTTTACAGTCAGTATAGTAACACACGCTGCACTTTACAGTCAGTATAATAACGCACGCTGCACTTTACAGTCAGTATAGTAACGCACGCCGCACTTTACAGTCAGTATAGTAACGCATGCGGCACTTTACAGTCAGTATAGTAACGCACGCTGCACTTTACAGTCAGTATAGTAACACACGCTACACTTTACAGTCAGCATAGTAACACACGCGGCACTTTACAGTCAGTATAGTAACACACGCTGCACTTTACAGTCAGTATAGTAACGCACGCTGCACTTTACAGTCAGTATAGTAACACATGCTGCACTTTACAGTCAGTATAGTAACACACGCTGCACTTTACAGTCAGTATAGTAACGCACGCTGCACTTTACAGTCAGTATAGTAACACATGCTGCACTTTACAGTCAGTATAGTAACGCACACTGCACTTTACAGTCAGTATAGTAACGCACGCTGCACTTTACAGTCAGTATAGTAACACATGCTGCACTTTACAGTCAGTATAGTAACACATGCTGCACTTTACAGTCAGTATAGTAACGCACGCTGCACTTTACAGTCAGTATAGTAACACATGCGGCACTTTACAGTCAGTATAGTAACACACGCTGCACTTTACAGTCAGTATAGTAACACATGCTGCACTTTACAGTCAGTATAGTAACGCACACTGCACTTTACAGTCAGTATAGTAACGCATGCGGCACTTTACAGTCAGTATAGTAACGCACGCTGCACTTTACAGTCAGTATAGTAACACACGCTACACTTTACAGTCAGCATAGTAACACACGCGGCACTTTACAGTCAGTATAGTAACACACGCTGCACTTTACAGTCAGTATAGTAACGCACGCTGCACTTTACAGTCAGTATAGTAACACATGCTGCACTTTACAGTCAGTATAGTAACACATGCTGCACTTTACAGTCAGTATAGTAACACACGCTGCACTTTACAGTCAGTATAGGAACACATGCGGCACTTTACAGTCAGTATAGTAACACACGCTGCACTTTACAGTCAGTATAGTAACACATGCTGCACTTTACAGTCAGTATAGTAACACATGCTGCACTTTACAGTCAGTATAGTAACGCACGCTGCACTTTACAGTCAGTATAGTAACACATGCGCCACTTTACAGTCAGTATAGTAACACACGCTGCACTTTACAGTCAGTATAGTAACGCACGCTGCACTTTACAGTCAGTATAGTAACACATGCGGCTCTTTACAGTCAGTATAGTAACACACGCTGCACTTTACAGTCAGTATAATAACGCACGCTGCACTTTACAGTCAGTATAGTAACGCACGCCGCACTTTACAGTCAGTATAGTAACGCATGCGGCACTTTACAGTCAGTATAGTAACGCACGCTGCACTTTACAGTCAGTATAGTAACACACGCTACACTTTACAGTCAGCATAGTAACACACGCGGCACTTTACAGTCAGTATAGTAACACACGCTGCACTTTACAGTCAGTATAGTAACGCACGCTGCACTTTACAGTCAGTATAGTAACACATGCTGCACTTTACAGTCAGTATAGTAACACATGCTGCACTTTACAGTCAGTATAGTAACACATGCTGCACTTTACAGTCAGTATAGTAACACATGCTGCACTTTACAGTCAGTATAGTAACACACGCTGCACTTTACAGTCAGTATAGTAACACATGCTGCACTTTACAGTCAGTATAGTAACACACGCTGCACTTTACAGTCAGTATAGTAACGCACGCTGCACTTTACAGTCAGTATAGTAACACATGCTGCACTTTACAGTCAGTATAGTAACGCACACTGCACTTTACAGTCAGTATAGTAACGCACTCTGCACTTTACAGTCAGTATAGTAACACATGCTGCACTTTACAGTCAGTATAGTAACACATGCTGCACTTTACAGTCAGTATAGTAACGCACGCTGCACTTTACAGTCAGTATAGTAACACATGCGGCACTTTACAGTCAGTATAGTAACACACGCTGCACTTTACAGTCAGTATAGTAACACATGCTGCACTTTACAGTCAGTATAGTAACGCACACTGCACTTTACAGTCAGTATAGTAACGCATGCGGCACTTTACAGTCAGTATAGTAACGCACGCTGCACTTTACAGTCAGTATAGTAACACACGCTACACTTTACAGTCAGCATAGTAACACACGCGGCACTTTACAGTCAGTATAGTAACACACGCTGCACTTTACAGTCAGTATAGTAACGCACGCTGCACTTTACAGTCAGTATAGTAACACATGCTGCACTTTACAGTCAGTATAGTAACACATGCTGCACTTTACAGTCAGTATAGTAACACATGCTGCACTTTACAGTCAGTATAGTAACACATGCTGCACTTTACAGTCAGTATAGTAACACACGCTGCACTTTACAGTCAGTATAGTAACACATGCTGCACTTTACAGTCAGTATAGTAACACACGCTGCACTTTACAGTCAGTATAGTAACGCACGCTGCACTTTACAGTCAGTATAGTAACACATGCTGCACTTTACAGTCAGTATAGTAACGCACACTGCACTTTACAGTCAGTATAGTAACGCACGCTGCACTTTACAGTCAGTATAGTAACACATGCTGCACTTTACAGTCAGTATAGTAACACATGCTGCACTTTACAGTCAGTATAGTAACGCACGCTGCACTTTACAGTCAGTATAGTAACACATGCGGCACTTTACAGTCAGTATAGTAACACACGCTGCACTTTACAGTCAGTATAGTAATACATGCTGCACTTTACAGTCAGTATAGGAACACATGCGGCACTTTACAGTCAGTATAGTAACGCACACTGCACTTTACAGTCAGTATAGTAACGCACGCTGCACTTTACAGTCAGTATAGTAACACATGCTGCACTTTACAGTCAGTATAGTAACACATGCTGCACTTTACAGTCAGTATAGTAACGCACGCTGCACTTTACAGTCAGTATAGTAACACATGCGGCACTTTACAGTCAGTATAGTAACACACGCTGCACTTTACAGTCAGTATAGTAATACATGCTGCACTTTACAGTCAGTATAGTAACGCACGCTGCACTTTACAGTCAGTATAGTAACACATGCTGCTCTTTACAGTCAGTATAGTAACACATGCTGCACTTTACAGTCAGTATAGTAACACATGCTGCACTTTACAGTCAGTATAGTAACACATGCGGCACTTTACAGTCAGTATAGTAACACATGCTGCTCTTTACAGTCAGTATAGTAACACACGCTGCACTTTACAGTCAGTATAGTAACGCACGCTGCACTTTACAGTCAGTATAGTAACACATGCTGCACTTTACAGTCAGTATAGTAACACATGCAGCACTTTACAGTCAGTATAGTAACACATGCTGCACTTTACAGTCAGTATAGTAACGCACGCTGCTCTTTACAGTCAGTATAGTAACACATGCGGCACTTTACAGTCAGTATAGTAACGCACGCTGCACTTTACAGTCAGTATAGTAACTCACGCTGCTCTTTACAGTCAGTATAGTAACGCACTCTGCACTTTACAGTCAGTATAGTAACGCACGCCGCACTTTACAGTCAGTATAGTAACGCACGCGGCACTTTACAGTCAGTATAGTAACGCACGCTGCACTTTACAGTCAGTATAGTAACACACGCTGCACTTTACAGTCAGCATAGTAACACACGCGGCACTTTACAGTCAGTATAGTAACGCACGCTGCACTTTACAGTCAGTATAGTAACGCACACTGCACTTTACAGTCAGTATAGTAACACATGCTGCACTTTACAGTCAGTATAGTAACACATGCTGCACTTTACAGTCAGTATAGTAACACATGCTGCACTTTACAGTCAGTATAGTAACACATGCGGCACTTTACAGTCAGTATAGGAACACATGCGGCACTTTACAGTCAGTATAGTAACGCACACTGCACTTTACAGTCAGTATAGTAACGCACGCTGCACTTTACAGTCAGTATAGTAACACATGCTGCACTTTACAGTCAGTATAGTAACACATGCTGCACTTTACAGTCAGTATAGTAACGCACGCTGCACTTTACAGTCAGTATAGTAACACATGCTGAACTTTACAGTCAGTATAGTAACACATGCTGCACTTTACAGTCAGTATAGTAACACATGCTGCACTTTACAGTCAGTATAGTAACACATGCGGCACTTTACAGTCAGTATAGTAACACATGCTGCTCTTTACAGTCAGTATAGTAACACACGCTGCACTTTACAGTCAGTATAGTAACGCACGCTGCACTTTACAGTCAGTATAGTAACACATGCTGCACTTTACAGTCAGTATAGTAACACATGCAGCACTTTACAGTCAGTATAGTAACACATGCTGCACTTTACAGTCAGTATAGTAACGCACGCTGCTCTTTACAGTCAGTATAGTAACACATGCGGCACTTTACAGTCAGTATAGTAACGCACGCCGCACTTTACAGTCAGTATAGTAACGCACGCGGCACTTTACAGTCAGTATAGTAACGCACGCTGCACTTTACAGTCAGTATAGTAACACACGCTGCACTTTACAGTCAGCATAGTAACACACGCGGCACTTTACAGTCAGTATAGTAACGCACGCTGCACTTTACAGTCAGTATAGTAACGCACACTGCACTTTACAGTCAGTATAGTAACACATGCTGCACTTTACAGTCAGTATAGTAACACATGCTGCACTTTACAGTCAGTATAGTAACACACGCTGCACTTTACAGTCAGTATAGGAACACATGCGGCACTTTACAGTCAGTATAGTAACACACGCTGCACTTTACAGTCAGTATAGGAACACATGCGGCACTTTACAGTCAGTATAGTAACACATGCAGCACTTTACAGTCAGTATAGTAACACATGCTGCACTTTACAGTCAGTATAGTAACACATGCTGCACTTTACAGTCAGTATAGTAACGCATGCTGCACTTTACAGTCAGTATAGTAACACATGCTGCACTTTACAGTCAGTATAGTAACACATGCTGCACTTTACAGTCAGTATAGTAACACATGCTGCACTTTACAGTCAGTATAGTAACGCACGCTGCACTTTACAGTCAGTATAGTAACACATGCGGCACTTTACAGTCAGTATAGTAACACACGCTGCACTTTACAGTCAGTATAGTAATACATGCTGCACTTTACAGTCAGTATAGTAACACATGCTGCACTTTACAGTCAGTATAGTAACACACGCTGCTCTTTACAGTCAGTATAGTAACGCACGCTGCACTTTACAGTCAGTATAGTAACACATGCTGCACTTTACAGTCAGTATAGTAACGCACGCTGCACTTTACAGTCAGTATAGTAACACATGCTGCACTTTACAGTCAGTATAGTAACACATGCTGCACTTTACAGTCAGTATAGTAACACATGCTGCACTTTACAGTCAGTATAGTAACACATGCTGCACTTTACAGTCAGTATAGTAACGCACGCTGCACTTTACAGTCAGTATAGTAACACATGCTGCACTTTACAGTCAGTATAGTAACACATGCAGCACTTTACAGTCAGTATAGTAACACATGCTGCACTTTACAGTCAGTATAGTAACGCACGCTGCTCTTTACAGTCAGTATAGTAACACATGCGGCACTTTACAGTCAGTATAGTAACGCACGCTGCACTTTACAGTCAGTATAGTAACTCACGCTGCTCTTTACAGTCAGTATAGTAACGCACGCTGCACTTTACAGTCAGTATAGTAACGCACGCCGCACTTTACAGTCAGTATAGTAACGCACGCGGCACTTTACAGTCAGTATAGTAACGCACGCTGCACTTTACAGTCAGTATAGTAACACACGCTGCACTTTACAGTCAGCATAGTAACACACGCGGCACTTTACAGTCAGTATAGTAACGCACGCTGCACTTTACAGTCAGTATAGTAACGCACACTGCACTTTACAGTCAGTATAGTAACACATGCTGCACTTTACAGTCAGTATAGTAACACATGCTGCACTTTACAGTCAGTATAGTAACACATGCTGCACTTTACAGTCAGTATAGTAACACATGCGGCACTTTACAGTCAGTATAGTAACGCACGCTGCACTTTACAGTCAGTATAGTAACGCACACTGCACTTTACAGTCAGTATAGTAACACATGCTGCACTTTACAGTCAGTATAGTAACACATGCTGCACTTTACAGTCAGTATAGTAACACATGCTGCACTTTACAGTCAGTATAGTAACACACGCGGCACTTTACAGTCAGTATAGTAACGCACGCTGCACTTTACAGTCAGTATAGTAACGCACACTGCACTTTACAGTCAGTATAGTAACACATGCTGCACTTTACAGTCAGTATAGTAACACATGCTGCACTTTACAGTCAGTATAGTAACACACGCTGCACTTTACAGTCAGTATAGGAACACATGCGGCACTTTACAGTCAGTATAGTAACACACGCTGCACTTTACAGTCAGTATAGGAACACATGCGGCACTTTACAGTCAGTATAGTAACACATGCGGCACTTTACAGTCAGTATAGTAACACATGCTGCACTTTACAGTCAGTATAGTAACACATGCTGCACTTTACAGTCAGTATAGTAACGCATGCTGCACTTTACAGTCAGTATAGTAACACATGCTGCACTTTACAGTCAGTATAGTAACACATGCTGCACTTTACAGTCAGTATAGTAACACATGCGGCACTTTACAGTCAGTATAGTAACGCACACTGCACTTTACAGTCAGTATAGTAACGCACGCTGCACTTTACAGTCAGTATAGTAACACATGCTGCACTTTACAGTCAGTATAGTAACGCACGCTGCACTTTACAGTCAGTATAGTAATACATGCTGCACTTTACAGTCAGTATAGTAACACATGCTGCACTTTACAGTCAGTATAGTAACACACGCTGCTCTTTACAGTCAGTATAGTAACGCACGCTGCACTTTACAGTCAGTATAGTAACGCACGCTGCACTTTACAGTCAGTATAGTAACACACGCTGCACTTTACAGTCAATATAGTAACACACGCTGCACTTTACAGTCAGTATAGTAACACACGCTGCACTTTACAGTCAGTATAGTAACACACGCTGCACTTTACAGTCAGTATAGTAACACACGCTGCACTTTACAGTCAGTATAGTAACGCAAGCTGCTCTTTACAGTCAGTATAGTAACACATGCTGCACTTTACAGTCAGTATAGTAACACATGCGGCACTTTACAGTCAGTATAGTAACGCACGCTGCACTTTACAGTCAGTATAGTAACGCACACTGCACTTTACAGTCAGTATAGTAACACATGCTGCACTTTACAGTCAGTATAGTAACACATGCTGCACTTTACAGTCAGTATAGTAACACATGCTGCACTTTACAGTCAGTATAGTAACACACGCGGCACTTTACAGTCAGTATAGTAACGCACGCTGCACTTTACAGTCAGTATAGTAACGCACACTGCACTTTACAGTCAGTATAGTAACACATGCTGCACTTTACAGTCAGTATAGTAACACATGCTGCACTTTACAGTCAGTATAGTAACACACGCTGCACTTTACAGTCAGTATAGGAACACATGCGGCACTTTACAGTCAGTATAGTAACACACGCTGCACTTTACAGTCAGTATAGGAACACATGCGGCACTTTACAGTCAGTATAGTAACACATGCGGCACTTTACAGTCAGTATAGTAACACATGCTGCACTTTACAGTCAGTATAGTAACACATGCTGCACTTTACAGTCAGTATAGTAACGCATGCTGCACTTTACAGTCAGTATAGTAACACATGCTGCACTTTACAGTCAGTATAGTAACACATGCTGCACTTTACAGTCAGTATAGTAACACATGCGGCACTTTACAGTCAGTATAGTAACGCACACTGCACTTTACAGTCAGTATAGTAACGCACGCTGCACTTTACAGTCAGTATAGTAACACATGCTGCACTTTACAGTCAGTATAGTAACGCACGCTGCACTTTACAGTCAGTATAGTAATACATGCTGCACTTTACAGTCAGTATAGTAACACATGCTGCACTTTACAGTCAGTATAGTAACACACGCTGCTCTTTACAGTCAGTATAGTAACGCACGCTGCACTTTACAGTCAGTATAGTAACGCACGCTGCACTTTACAGTCAGTATAGTAACACACGCTGCACTTTACAGTCAATATAGTAACACACGCTGCACTTTACAGTCAGTATAGTAACACACGCTGCACTTTACAGTCAGTATAGTAACACACGCTGCACTTTACAGTCAGTATAGTAACACACGCTGCACTTTACAGTCAGTATAGTAACGCAAGCTGCTCTTTACAGTCAGTATAGTAACGCACGCTGCACTTTACAGTCAGTATAGTAACACACGCTGCTCTTTACAGTCAGTATAGTAACACACGCTGCACTTTACAGTCAGTATAGTAACACACGCTGCACTTTACAGTCAGTATAGTAACGCACGCTGCACTTTACAGTCAGTATAGTAACGCACGCTGCTCTTTACAGTCAGTATAGTAACGCACGCTGCATTTTACAGTCAGTATAGTAACACATGCTGCACTTTACAGTCAGTATAGTAACACACGCTGCACTTTACAGTCAGTATAGTAACACACGCTGCTCTTTACAGTCAGTATAGTAACACACGCTGCTCTTTACAGTCAGTATAGTAACGCACGCTGCTCTTTACAGTCAGTATAGTAACACACGCTGCACTTTACAGTCAGTATAGTAACGCACGCAGCTCTTTACAGTCAGTATAGTAACGCACGCTGCACTTTACAGTCAGTATAGTAACACATGCTGCATTTTACAGTCAGTATAGTAACGCACGCTGCTCTTTACAGTCAGTATAGTAACGCACGCTGCACTTTACAGTCAGTATAGTAACACATGCTGCACTTTACAGTCAGTATAGTAACACACGCTGCTCTTTACAGTCAGTATAGTAACGCACGCTGCACTTTACAGTCAGTATAGTAACGCACGCAGCTCTTTACAGTCAGTATAGCAACGCACGCTGCACTTTACAGTCAGTATAGTAACGCACGCTGCTCTTTACAGTCAGTATAGTAACGCACGCTGCACTTTACAGTCAGTATAGTAACACACGCTGCTCTTTACAGTCAGTATAGTAACGCACGCTGCACTTTACAGTCAGTATAGTAACACATGCGGCACTTTACAGTCAGTATAGTAACACATGCTGAACTTTACAGTCAGTATAGTAACACATGCTGCACTTTACAGTCAGTATAGTAACACACGCTGCACTTTACAGTCAGTATAGTAACACACGCTGCACTTTACAGTCAGTATAGTAACGCACGCTGCTCTTTACAGTCAGTATAGTAACGCACGCTGCACTTTACAGTCAGTATAGTAACGCATGCTGCTCTTTACAGTCAGTATAGTAACGCACGCTGCTCTTTACAGTCAGTATAGTAACGCATGCTGCACTTTACAGTCAGTATAGTAACACACGCTGCTCTTTACAGTCAGTATAGTAACACATGCTGCTCTTTACAGTCAGTATAGTAACACATGCTGCACTTTACAGTCAGTATAGTAACACACGCTGCACTTTACAGTCAGTATAGTAACACATGCTGCTCTTTACAGTCAGTATAGTAACACACGCTGCACTTTACAGTCAGTATAGTAACACACGCGGCACTTTACAGTCAGTATAGTAACGCACGCTGCACTTTACAGTCAGTATAGTAACGCACGCTGCTCTTTACAGTCAGTATAGTAACGCACGCTGCACTTTACAGTCAGTATAGTAACGCATGCTGCACTTTACAGTCAGTATAGTAACACATGCGGCACTTTACAGTCAGTATAGTAACACATGCGGCACTTTACAGTCAGTATAGTAACGCACGCTGCACTTTACAGTCAGTATAGTAACTCACGCTGCTCTTTACAGTCAGTATAGTAACGCACGCTGCACTTTACAGTCAGTATAGTAACGCACGCCGCACTTTACAGTCAGTATAGTAACACATGCGGCACTTTACAGTCAGTATAGTAACACATGCTGCACTTTACAGTCAGTATAGTAACACATGCGGCACTTTACAGTCAGTATAGTAACACACGCTGCTCTTTACAGTCAGTATAGTAATGCACGCTGCACTTTACAGTCAGTATAGTAACACACGCTGCTCTTTACAGTCAGTATAGTAACGCATGCGCCACTTTACAGTCAGTATAGTAACGCACGCTGCACTTTACAGTCAGTATAGTAACACACGCTGCACTTTACAGTCAGTATAGTAACGCACGAGGCACTTTACAATCAGTATAGTAACGCACGCTGCGCTTTACAGTCAGTATAGTAACGCACGCTGCACTTTACAGTCAGTATAGTAACACATGCTGCACTTTACAGTCAGTATAGTAACACATGCTGCACTTTACAGTCAGTATAGTAACACATGCTGCACTTTACAGTCAGTATAGTAACACATGCGGCACTTTACAGTCAGTATAGTAACACATGCGGCACTTTACAGTCAGTATAGTAACACACGCTGCACTTTACAGTCAGTATAGGAACACATGTGGCACTTTACAGTCAGTATAGTAACACATGCGGCTCTTTACAGTCAGTATAGTAACACATGCGGCACTTTACAGTCAGTATAGTAACACACGCGGCACTTTACAGTCAGTATAGTAACACATGCTGCTCTTTACAGTCAGTATAGTAACAAACGCTGCACTTTACAGTCAGTATAGTAACACACGCGGCACTTTACAGTCAGTATAGTAACACATGCTGCACTTTACAGTCAGTATAGTAACACATGCTGCACTTTACAGTCAGTATAGTAACGCACGCTGCACTTTACAGTCAGTATAGTAACACACGCGGCACTTTACAGTCAGTATAGTAACACATGCTGCACTTTACAGTCAGTATAGTAACACACGCTGCACTTTACAGTCAGTATAGTAACACACGCTGCACTTTACAGTCAGTATAGTAACACATGCTGCACTTTACAGTCAGTATAATAACGCACGCTGCACTTTACAGTCAGTATAGTAATACATGCTGCACTTTACAGTCAGTATAGTAACACATGCTGCTCTTTACAGTCAGTATAGTAACACACGCTGCACTTTACAGTCAGTATAGTAACACACGCTGCTCTTTACAGTCAGTATAGTAACACACGCTGCACTTTACAGTCAGTATAGTAACGCACGCTGCACTTTACAGTCAGTATAGTAACGCACGCTGCTCTTTACAGTCAGTATAGTAACACATGCTGCTCTTTACAGTCAGTATAGTAACACATGCTGCACTTTACAGTCAGTATAGTAACACATGCTGCTCTTTACAGTCAGTATAGTAACACACGCGGCACTTTACAGTCAGTATAGTAACACACGCTGCACTTTACAGTCAGTATAGTAACACATGCTGCTCTTTACAGTCAGTATAGTAACACATGCTGCACTTTACAGTCAGTATAGTAACGCACGCTGCACTTTACAGTCAGTATAGTAACGCACGCTGCACTTTACAGTCAGTATAGTAACACACGCTGCACTTTACAGTCAGTATAGTAACACATGCTGCACTTTACAGTCAGTATAGTAACGCACGCTGCACTTTACAGTCAGTATAGTAACACACGCGGCACTTTACAGTCAGAATAGTAACGCACGCTGCTCTTTACAGTCAGTATAGTAACACACGCTGCACTTTACAGTCAGTATAGTAACACACGCTGCACTTTACAGTCAGTATAGTAACACACGCTGCACTTTACAGTCAGTATAGTAACGCACGCTGCACTTTACAGTCAGTATAGTAACGCATGCTGCTCTTTACAGTCAGTATAGTAACACATGCGGCACTTTACAGTCAGTATAGTAACACACGCTGCACTTTACAGTCAGTATAGTAACGCACGCTGCACTTTACAGTCAGTATAGTAACGCATGCTGCTCTTTACAGTCAGTATAGTAACACATGCGGCACTTTACAGTCAGTATAGTAACACACGCTGCACTTTACAGTCAGTATAGTAACGCACGCTGCACTTTACAGTCAGTATAGTAACACATGCTGCACTTTACAGTCAGTATAGTAACGCACACTGCACTTTACAGTCAGTATAGTAACACACACTGCACTTTACAGTCAGTATAGTAACACATGCGGCACTTTACAGTCAGTATAGTAACACATGCTGCACTTTACAGTCAGTATAGTAACGCACACTGCACTTTACAGTCAGTATAGTAACACATGCTGCACTTTACAGTCAGTATAGTAACACACGCGGCACTTTACAGTCAGTATAGTAACACATGCTGCACTTTACAGTCAGTATAGTAACACACGCTGCACTTTACAGTCAGTATAGTAACACATGCTGCTCTTTACAGTCAGTATAGTAACACATGCTGCACTTTACAGTCAGTATAGTAACACACACTGCACTTTACAGTCAGTATAGTAACACATGCTGCACTTTACAGTCAGTATAGTAACGCACACTGCACTTTACAGTCAGTATAGTAACACACGCTGCACTTTACAGTCAGTATAGTAACACATGCTGCTCTTTACAGTCAGTATAGTAACACACGCGGCACTTTACAGTCAGTATAGTAACACATGCTGCACTTTACAGTCAGTATAGTAACACACGCTGCACTTTACAGTCAGTATAGTAACGCACGCTGCACTTTACAGTCAGTATAGTAACACACGCGGCACTTTACAGTCAGTATAGTAACACATGCTGCACTTTACAGTCAGTATAGTAACACACGCTGCACTTTACAGTCAGTATAATAACGCACGCTGCACTTTACAGTCAGTATAGTAATACATGCTGCACTTTACAGTCAGTATAGTAACACATGCTGCTCTTTACAGTCAGTATAGTAACGCACGCTGCACTTTACAGTCAGTATAGTAACGCACGCTGCACTTTACAGTCAGTATAGTAACACACGCTGCACTTTACAGTCAGTATAGTAACACATGCTGCTCTTTACAGTCAGTATAGTAACACATGCTGCACTTTACAGTCAGTATAGTAACGCACGCTGCACTTTACAGTCAGTATAGTAACACACGCGGCACTTTACAGTCAGTATAATAACGCACGCTGCACTTTACAGTCAGTATAGTAATACATGCTGCACTTTACAGTCAGTATAGTAACACATGCTGCTCTTTACAGTCAGTATAGTAATGCACGCTGCACTTTACAGTCAGTATAGTAACGCACGCTGCACTTTACAGTCAGTATAGTAACACACGCTGCACTTTACAGTCAGTATAGTAACACATGCTGCACTTTACAGTCAGTATAGTAACGCACGCTGCACTTTACAGTCAGTATAGTAACACACGCGGCACTTTACAGTCAGTATAGTAACGCACGCTGCACTTTACAGTCAGTATAGTAACACACGCTGCACTTTACAGTCAGTATAGTAACACATGCTGCTCTTTACAGTCAGTATAGTAACACACGCTGCACTTTACAGTCAGTATAGTAACACACGCTGCACTTTACAGTCAGTATAGTAACATATGCGGCACTTTACAGTCAGTATAGTAACACACGCTGCACTTTACAGTCAGTATAGTAACGCACGCTGCACTTTACAGTCAGTATAGTAACGCATGCTGCTCTTTACAGTCAGTATAGTAACACATGCGGCACTTTACAGTCAGTATAGTAACACACGCTGCACTTTACAGTCAGTATAGTAACGCACGCTGCACTTTACAGTCAGTATAGTAACGCATGCTGCACTTTACAGTCAGTATAGTAACATATGCGGCACTTTACAGTCAGTATAGTAACGCACGCGGCACTTTACAGTCAGTATAGTAACACATGCTGCTCTTTACAGTCAGTATAGTAACACATGCTGCACTTTACAGTCAGTATAGTAACGCACGCTGCTCTTTACAGTCAGTATAGTAACGCACGCGGCACTTTACAGTCAGTATAGTAACACATGCTGCTCTTTACAGTCAGTATAGTAACACATGCTGCACTTTACAGTCAGTATAGTAACACACGCTGCACTTTACAGTCAGTATAGTAACGCACGCTGCTCTTTACAGTCAGTATAGTAACGCACGCTGCTCTTTACAGTCAGTATAGTAACACATGCTGCACTTTACAGTCAGTATAGTAACACACGCTGCACTTTACAGTCAGTATAGTAACACACGCTGCACTTTACAGTCAGTATAGTAACGCACGCTGCACTTTACAGTCAGTATAGTAACGCACGCTGCTCTTTACAGTCAGTATAGTAACACATGCTGCACTTTACAGTCAGTATAGTAACACATGCTGCTCTTTACAGTCAGTATAGTAACACACGCTGCACTTTACAGTCAGTATAGTAACACACGCGGCACTTTACAGTCAGTATAGTAACACACGCTGCACTTTACAGTCAGTATAGTAACGCACGCTGCACTTTACAGTCAGTATAGTAACGCACGCTGCACTTTACAGTCAGTATAGTAACGCATGCTGCACTTTACAGTCAGTATAGTAACACATGCTGCACTTTACAGTCAGTATAGTAACACATGCTGCACTTTACAGTCAGTATAGTAACACATGCTGCTCTTTACAGTCAGTATAGTAACGCACGCGGCACTTTACAGTCAGTATAGTAACACATGCTGCTCTTTACAGTCAGTATAGTAACGCACGCTGCACTTTACAGTCAGTATAGTAACGCACGCTGCACTTTACAGTCAGTATAGTAACGCACGCTGCACTTTACAGTCAGTATAGTAACGCACGCTGCACTTTACAGTCAGTATAGTAACGCATGCTGCTCTTTACAGTCAGTATAGTAACACATGCTGCTCTTTACAGTCAGTATAGTAACACATGCGGCACTTTACAGTCAGTATAGTAACACACGCTGCACTTTACAGTCAGTATAGGAACACATGCGGCACTTTACAGTCAGTATAGTAACACATGCGGCACTTTACAGTCAGTATAGTAACACACGCGGCACTTTACAGTCAGTATAGTAACGCACGCTGCTCTTTACAGTCAGTATAGTAACGCACGCTGCACTTTACAGTCAGTATAGTAACACACGCGGCACTTTACAGTCAGTATAGTAACACATGCTGCACTTTACAGTCAGTATAGTAACACATGCTGCACTTTACAGTCAGTATAGTAACGCATGCTGCACTTTACAGTCAGTATAGTAACACACGCTGCACTTTACAGTCAGTATAGTAACGCACGCTGCACTTTACAGTCAGTATAGTAACACACGCTGCACTTTACAGTCAGTATAGTAACACATGCTGCACTTTACAGTCAGTATAGTAACACACGCTGCACTTTACAGTCAGTATAGTAACGCACGCTGCACTTTACAGTCAGTATAGTAACGCATGCTGCACTTTACAGTCAGTATAGTAACACATGCTGCACTTTACAGTCAGTATAGTAACACATGCTGCACTTTACAGTCAGTATAGTAACACACGCTGCACTTTACAGTCAGTATAGTAACACATGCTGCACTTTACAGTCAGTATAGTAACACATGCTGCACTTTACAGTCAGTATAGTAACACATGCTGCACTTTACAGTCAGTATAGTAACACACGCTGCACTTTACAGTCAGTATAGGAACACATGCTGCACTTTACAGTCAGTATAGGAACACATGCGGCACTTTACAGTCAGTATAGTAACGCACACTGCACTTTACAGTCAGTATAGTAACGCACGCTGCACTTTACAGTCAGTATAGTAACGCACGCTGCACTTTACAGTCAGTATAGTAACACATGCTGCACTTTACAGTCAGTATAGTAACACATGCTGCACTTTACAGTCAGTATAGTAACGCACGCTGCACTTTACAGTCAGTATAGTAACACATGCTGCACTTTACAGTCAGTATAGTAACACATGCAGCACTTTACAGTCAGTATAGTAACACATGCTGCACTTTACAGTCAGTATAGTAACGCACGCTGCTCTTTACAGTCAGTATAGTAACACACGCTGCACTTTACAGTCAGTATAGTAACACACGCAGCACTTTACAGTCAGTATAGTAACGCACGCTGCACTTTACAGTCAGTATAGTAACGCACGCTGCTCTTTACAGTCAGTATAGTAACGCACGCTGCACTTTACAGTCAGTATAGTAACGCATGCTGCACTTTACAGTCAGTATAGTAACACATGCGGCACTTTACAGTCAGTATAGTAACACATGCGGCACTTTACAGTCAGTATAGTAACGCACGCTGCACTTTACAGTCAGTATAGTAACACACGCTGCACTTTACAGTCAGCATAGTAACACGCGGCACTTTACAGTCAGTATAGTAACTCACGCTGCTCTTTACAGTCAGTATAGTAACGCACGCTGCACTTTACAGTCAGTATAGTAACGCACGCCGCACTTTACAGTCAGTATAGTAACGCATGCGGCACTTTACAGTCAGTATAGTAACACATGCTGCTCTTTACAGTCAGTATAGTAACACATGCGGCACTTTACAGTCAGTATAGTAACGCACGCTGCACTTTACAGTCAGTATAGTAACACACGCTGCACTTTACAGTCAGCATAGTAACACGCGGCACTTTACAGTCAGTATAATAACGCACGCTGCACTTTACAGTCAGTATAGTAACGCACGCTGCACTTTACAGTCAGTATAGTAACACATGCTGCACTTTACAGTCAGTATAGTAACACATGCTGCACTTTACAGTCAGTATAGTAACACACGCTGCACTTTACAGTCAGTATAGTAACACACGCGGCACTTTACAGTCAGTATAGTAACACACGCTGCACTTTACAGTCAGTATAGTAACACATGCGGCACTTTACAGTCAGTATAGTAACACACGCTGCACTTTACAGTCAGTATAGGAACACATGCGGCACTTTACAGTCAGTATAGTAACACATGCGGCTCTTTACAGTCAGTATAGTAACACATGCGGCACTTTACAGTCAGTAAAGTAACACATGCTGCTCTTTACAGTCAGTATAGTAACACACGCTGCACTTTACAGTCAGTATAGTAGCACACGCGGCACTTTACAGTCAGTATAGTAACACATGCTGCACTTTACAGTCAGTATAGTAACGCACGCTGCACTTTACAGTCAGTATAGTAACGCACGCTGCACTTTACAGTCAGTATAGTAACGCATGCTGCACTTTACAGTCAGTATAGTAACACATGCTGCACTTTACAGTCAGTATAGTAACGCACGCTGCTCTTTACAGTCAGTATAGTAACACACGCTGCACTTTACAGTCAGTATAGTAACGCATGCTGCACTTTACAGTCAGTATAGTAACACATGCGGCACTTTACAGTCAGTATAGTAACACATGCGGCACTTTACAGTCAGTATAGTAACACACGCTGCTCTTTACAGTCAGTATAGTAACACATGCTGCACTTTACAGTCAGTATAGTAACACATGCGGCACTTTACAGTCAGTATAGTAACACACGCTGCTCTTTACAGTCAGTATAGTAACACATGTGGCACTTTACAGTCAGTATAGTAACACACGCTGCACTTTACAGTCAGTATAGTAACGCACGCTGCACTTTACAGTCAGTATAGTAACTCACGCTGCTCTTTACAGTCAGTATAGTAACGCACGCTGCACTTTACAGTCAGTATAGTAACGCACGCCGCACTTTACAGTCAGTATAGTAACGCATGCGGCACTTTACAGTCAGTATAGTAACGCACGCTGCACTTTACAGTCAGTATAGTAACACACGTGGCACTTTACAGTCAGTATAGTAACACATGCTGCACTTTACAGTCAGTATAGTAACGCACGCTGCACTTTACAGTCAGTATAGTAACGCACGCTGCACTTTACAGTCAGTATAGTAACACATGCTGCACTTTACAGTCAGTATAGTAACACATGCTGCACTTTACAGTCAGTATAGTAACACATGCTGCACTTTACAGTCAGTATAGTAACACATGCTGCACTTTACAGTCAGTATAGTAACACACGCTGCACTTTACAGTCAGTATAGGAACACATGCGGCACTTTACAGTCAGTATAGTAACGCACACTGCACTTTACAGTCAGTATAGTAACGCACGCTGCACTTTACAGTCAGTATAGTAACACATGCTGCACTTTACAGTCAGTATAGTAACACATGCTGCACTTTACAGTCAGTATAGTAACACATGCGGCACTTTACAGTCAGTATAGTAACACATGCGGCACTTTACAGTCAGTATAGTAACGCACGCTGCACTTTACAGTCAGTATAGTAACTCACGCTGCTCTTTACAGTCAGTATAGTAACGCACGCTGCACTTTACAGTCAGTATAGTAACGCACGCCGCACTTTACAGTCAGTATAGTAACGCATGCGGCACTTTACAGTCAGTATAGTAACGCACGCTGCACTTTACAGTCAGTATAGTAACACACGCTGCACTTTACAGTCAGCATAGTAACACGCGGCACTTTACAGTCAGTATAGTAACGCACGCTGCACTTTACAGTCAGTATAGTAACGCACGCTGCACTTTACAGTCAGTATAGTAACACATGCTGCACTTTACAGTCAGTATAGTAACACATGCTGCACTTTACAGTCAGTATAGTAACACATGCTGCACTTTACAGTCAGTATAGTAACACATGCGGCACTTTACAGTCAGTATAGTAACACACGCTGCACTTTACAGTCAGTATAGGAACACATGCGGCACTTTACAGTCAGTATAGTAACACATGCGGCTCTTTACAGTCAGTATAGTAACACATGCGGCACTTTACAGTCAGTATAGTAACACATGCTGCTCTTTACAGTCAGTATAGTAACACACGCTGCACTTTACAGTCAGTATAGTAGCACACGCGGCACTTTACAGTCAGTATAGTAACACATGCTGCACTTTACAGTCAGTATAGTAACGCACGCTGCACTTTACAGTCAGTATAGTAACGCACGCTGCACTTTACAGTCAGTATAGTAACGCATGCTGCACTTTACAGTCAGTATAGTAACACATGCTGCACTTTACAGTCAGTATAGTAACGCACGCTGCTCTTTACAGTCAGTATAGTAACGCACGCTGCACTTTACAGTCAGTATAGTAACGCATGCTGCACTTTACAGTCAGTATAGTAACACATGCGGCACTTTACAGTCAGTATAGTAACACATGCGGCACTTTACAGTCAGTATAGTAACGCACGCTGCACTTTACAGTCAGTATAGTAACTCACGCTGCTCTTTACAGTCAGTATAGTAACGCACGCTGCACTTTACAGTCAGTATAGTAACGCACGCCGCACTTTACAGTCAGTATAGTAACGCATGCGGCACTTTACAGTCAGTATAGTAACGCACGCTGCACTTTACAGTCAGTATAGTAACACACGTGGCACTTTACAGTCAGTATAGTAACACATGCTGCACTTTACAGTCAGTATAGTAACGCACGCTGCACTTTACAGTCAGTATAGTAACGCACGCTGCACTTTACAGTCAGTATAGTAACACATGCTGCACTTTACAGTCAGTATAGTAACACATGCTGCACTTTACAGTCAGTATAGTAACACATGCTGCACTTTACAGTCAGTATAGTAACACATGCTGCACTTTACAGTCAGTATAGTAACACACGCTGCACTTTACAGTCAGTATAGGAACACATGCGGCACTTTACAGTCAGTATAGTAACGCACACTGCACTTTACAGTCAGTATAGTAACGCACGCTGCACTTTACAGTCAGTATAGTAACACATGCTGCACTTTACAGTCAGTATAGTAACACATGCTGCACTTTACAGTCAGTATAGTAACGCACGCTGCACTTTACAGTCAGTATAGTAACACATGCGGCACTTTACAGTCAGTATAGTAACACACGCTGCACTTTACAGTCAGTATAGTAACGCACGCTGCACTTTACAGTCAGTATAGTAACGCACGCCGCACTTTACAGTCAGTATAGTAACGCATGCGGCACTTTACAGTCAGTATAGTAACGCACGCTGCACTTTACAGTCAGTATAGTAACACACGCTGCACTTTACAGTCAGCATAGTAACACACGCGGCACTTTACAGTCAGTATAGTAACGCACGCTGCACTTTACAGTCAGTATAGTAACGCACGCTGCACTTTACAGTCAGTATAGTAACACATGCTGCACTTTACAGTCAGTATAGTAACACATGCTGCACTTTACAGTCAGTATAGTAACACATGCTGCACTTTACAGTCAGTATAGTAACACACGCTGCACTTTACAGTCAGTATAGTAACACACGCTGCACTTTACAGTCAGTATAGGAACACATGCGGCACTTTACAGTCAGTATAGTAACGCACACTGCACTTTACAGTCAGTATAGTAACGCACGCTGCTCTTTACAGTCAGTATAGTAACGCACGCTGCACTTTACAGTCAGTATAGTAACGCATGCTGCACTTTACAGTCAGTATAGTAACGCACGCTGCACTTTACAGTCAGTATAGTAACTCACGCTGCTCTTTACAGTCAGTATAGTAACGTACGCTGCACTTTACAGTCAGTATAGTAACGCACGCCGCACTTTACAGTCAGTATAGTAACGCATGCGGCACTTTACAGTCAGTATAGTAACGCACGCTGCACTTTACAGTCAGTATAGTAACACACGCTGCACTTTACAGTCAGTATAGTAACACACGCGGCACTTTACAATCAGTATAGTAACGCACGCTGCACTTTACAGTCAGTATAGTAACGCACGCTGCACTTTACAGTCAGTATAGTAACACACGCTGCACTTTACAGTCAGTATAGTAACGCACGCTGCACTTTACAGTCAGTATAGTAACGCATGCTGCACTTTACAGTCAGTATAGTAACACATGCTGCACTTTACAGTCAGTATAGTAACACATGCTGCACTTTACAGTCAGTATAGTAACACATGCTGCACTTTACAGTCAGTATAGTAACACACGCTGCTCTTTACAGTCAGTATAGTAACACATGCTGCTCTTTACAGTCAGTATAGTAACACACGCTGCTCTTTACAGTCAGTATAGTAACACATGCTGCTCTTTACAGTCAGTATAGTAACACACGCTGCACTTTACAGTCAGTATAGTAACACACGCTGCTCTTTACAGTCAGTATAGTAACACATGCTGCACTTTACAGTCAGTATAGTAACACATGCTGCTCTTTACAGTCAGTATAGTAACACACGCTGCTCTTTACAGTCAGTATAGTAACACATGCTGCACTTTACAGTCAGTATAGTAACGCACGCTGCACTTTACAGTCAGTATAGTAACACACGCTGCTCTTTACAGTCAGTATAGTAACACACGCTGCACTTTACAGTCAGTATAGTAACGCACGCTGCACTTTACAGTCAGTATAGTAATACATGCTGCACTTTACAGTCAGTATAGTAACACATGCTGCACTTTACAGTCAGTATAGTAACGCACGCTGCACTTTCCAGTCAGTATAGTAACGCACGCTGCACTTTACAGTCAGTATAGTAACACATGCGGCACTTTACAGTCAGTATAGTAACGCACGCTGCACTTTACAGTCAGTATAGTAACACACGCTGCACTTTACAGTCAGTATAGTAACACATGCAGCACTTTACAGTCAGTATAGTAACGCACGCTGCACTTTACAGTCAGTATAGTAACACATGCTGCACTTTACAGTCAGTATAGTAACACATGCTGCACTTTACAGTCAGTATAGTAACACATGCTGCACTTTACAGTCAGTATAGTAACACATGCGGCACTTTACAGTCAGTATAGTAACACACGCTGCACTTTACAGTCAGTATAGGAACACATGCGGCACTTTACAGTCAGTATAGTAACACATGCGGCTCTTTACAGTCAGTATAGTAACACATGCGGCACTTTACAGTCAGTATAGTAACACATGCTGCACTTTACAGTCAGTATAGTAACACATGCTGCACTTTACAGTCAGTATAGTAACACACGCTGCACTTTACAGTCAGTATAGGAACACATGCGGCACTTTACAGTCAGTATAGTAACGCACACTGCACTTTACAGTCAGTATAGTAACGCACTCTGCTCTTTACAGTCAGTATAGTAACGCACGCTGCACTTTACAGTCAGTATAGTAACGCATGCTGCACTTTACAGTCAGTATAGTAACGCACGCTGCACTTTACAGTCAGTATAGTAACTCACGCTGCTCTTTACAGTCAGTATAGTAACGTACGCTGCACTTTACAGTCAGTATAGTAACGCACGCCGCACTTTACAGTCAGTATAGTAACGCATGCGGCACTTTACAGTCAGTATAGTAACGCACGCTGCACTTTACAGTCAGTATAGTAACACACGCTGCACTTTACAGTCAGTATAGTAACACACGCGGCACTTTACAATCAGTATAGTAACGCACGCTGCACTTTACAGTCAGTATAGTAACGCACGCTGCACTTTACAGTCAGTATAGTAACACACGCTGCACTTTACAGTCAGTATAGTAACGCACGCTGCACTTTACAGTCAGTATAGTAATGCATGCTGCACTTTACAGTCAGTATAGTAACACATGCTGCACTTTACAGTCAGTATAGTAACACATGCTGCACTTTACAGTCAGTATAGTAACACATGCTGCACTTTACAGTCAGTATAGTAACACACGCTGCACTTTACAGTCAGTATAGGAACACACGCGGCACTTTACAGTCAGTATAGTAACGCACGCTGCACTTTACAGTCAGTATAGTAACACACGCTGCACTTTACAGTCAGTATAGTAACACACGCTGCTCTTTACAGTCAGTATAGTAACACATGCTGCACTTTACAGTCAGTATAGTAACACATGCTGCACTTTACAGTCAGTATAGTAACGCACGCTGCACTTTACAGTCAGTATAGTAACACACGCTGCACTTTACAGTCAGTATAGTAATACATGCTGCACTTTACAGTCAGTATAGGAACACATGCGGCACTTTACAGTCAGTATAGTAACGCACACTGCACTTTACAGTCAGTATAGTAACGCACGCTGCACTTTACAGTCAGTATAGTAACACATGCTGCACTTTACAGTCAGTATAGTAACACATGCTGCACTTTACAGTCAGTATAGTAACGCACGCTGCACTTTACAGTCAGTATAGTAACACATGCGGCACTTTACAGTCAGTATAGTAACACACGCTGCACTTTACAGTCAGTATAGTAATACATGCTGCACTTTACAGTCAGTATAGTAACACATGCTGCACTTTACAGTCAGTATAGTAACGCACGCTGCACTTTACAGTCAGTATAGTAACGCACGCTGCACTTTACAGTCAGTATAGTAACACATGCTGCTCTTTACAGTCAGTATAGTAACACACGCTGCACTTTACAGTCAGTATAGTAACGCACGCTGCACTTTACAGTCAGTATAGTAACACATGCTGCACTTTACAGTCAGTATAGTAACACATGCAGCACTTTACAGTCAGTATAGTAACACATGCTGCACTTTACAGTCAGTATAGTAACGCACGCTGCTCTTTACAGTCAGTATAGTAACACATGCGGCACTTTACAGTCAGTATAGTAACGCACGCTGCACTTTACAGTCAGTATAGTAACTCACGCTGCTCTTTACAGTCAGTATAGTAACGCACGCTGCACTTTACAGTCAGTATAGTAACGCACGCCGCACTTTACAGTCAGTATAGTAACGCACGCGGCACTTTACAGTCAGTATAGTAACGCACGCTGCACTTTACAGTCAGTATAGTAACACACGCTGCACTTTACAGTCAGCATAGTAACACACGCGGCACTTTACAGTCAGTATAGTAACGCACGCTGCACTTTACAGTCAGTATAGTAACGCACACTGCACTTTACAGTCAGTATAGTAACACATGCTGCACTTTACAGTCAGTATAGTAACACATGCTGCACTTTACAGTCAGTATAGTAACACATGCTGCACTTTACAGTCAGTATAGTAACACATGCGGCACTTTACAGTCAGTATAGTAACGCACGCTGCACTTTACAGTCAGTATAGTAACGCACACTGCACTTTACAGTCAGTATAGTAACACATGCTGCACTTTACAGTCAGTATAGTAACACATGCTGCACTTTACAGTCAGTATAGTAACACATGCTGCACTTTACAGTCAGTATAGTAACACACGCGGCACTTTACAGTCAGTATAGTAACGCACGCTGCACTTTACAGTCAGTATAGTAACGCACACTGCACTTTACAGTCAGTATAGTAACACATGCTGCACTTTACAGTCAGTATAGTAACACATGCTGCACTTTACAGTCAGTATAGTAACACACGCTGCACTTTACAGTCAGTATAGGAACACATGCGGCACTTTACAGTCAGTATAGTAACACATGCGGCTCTTTACAGTCAGTATAGTAACACATGCGGCACTTTACAGTCAGTATAGTAACACATGCTGCTCTTTACAGTCAGTATAGTAACACACGCTGCACTTTACAGTCAGTATAGTAGCACACGCGGCACTTTACAGTCAGTATAGTAACACATGCTGCACTTTACAGTCAGTATAGTAACGCACGCTGCACTTTACAGTCAGTATAGTAACGCACGCTGCACTTTACAGTCAGTATAGTAACGCATGCTGCACTTTACAGTCAGTATAGTAACACATGCTGCACTTTACAGTCAGGACCACTGGTTTCAGGAGGGACACATGAAAGGAGTTGGGGATTCTGAGGGTAGGAGGCAGCCGCAGTTTATAGGAGACAGGGTTAATCTGTTGCCGAATCTCAAAAGGACCGAGAAACCTGGGAGCAAACTTGTATGAAGGCACCCTCAAACGAATGTTCCATGAGGACAACCAGACTTTGGTACCTGGAAGATACTGCGGCGGCTCTCTTCTTGCATCCGCTTTTCGCTTCATGCCCGGATCTGTTGCCAAATTTACAGGAAGTCCCCAAATGCAGAGTCAGCAGCGAGTACCTGAGAAGTAGTAGACACTGGAAGAGGGACTCTAGGATGTTGACCGTATACAATGTAAAACGGAGTGGAAGTGGTGGACTCGCTTGTGTGGTTGTTGTACGAGAACTCGGCCCATGGAAGAAGCTGTACCCAGTTATCATGCTGTAAGGAAATGAAGTGACGGAGATAATTCTCCATGATCTGGTTGATCCTCTCGACTTGCCCATTGGACCGGGGGTGATAGGCTGTGGAAAAGTCCAATATCACATCCAGGAGTTTACAGAGAGCCCAGATCCTCGAGGTAAACTGAAACCCCCGATTGGACACAATGTGAATGGCAAGCCATGCAAGCGGTAGATGTGCTGGATGAAGAGATTCGCCATTCGGGGAACAGAAGGTAGGCCGGTCAGCGGGATAAATTGTGCCATCTTCGAGAACCGGTCCACCACCACCCAGACAGTGTTGCATCCTGCTGAGGGAGGAAGGTCAGTGACAAAGTCCATCACAATGTGCTGCAAGGTGGCATTGGGTATAGGCACAGGTTGATGGAGGCCGGCAGGCTTGGAGTTAGTAACCTTGTTAGAAGCACACACCGTGCAAGAAGAGACAAAGTCCACAACATCCTTGGGCAGCGTGGGCCACCAAAAGTGACGAGCAATCAGGTCTCGGGTTTTACGAACACCAGGGTGCCCAGCCAGTTTAGAACTGTGTCCCCATCGGAGAATTCTTCTCCTGCCTGCTAATCGAACAAAAGTCCTCCCCGGAGGGATGTCTCTAACCTGCAAAGGATTGGCAGTGATAATGCAGGACGGGTCTATGATAGTTTGAAGAGACTCCACCGTGTTATTCGTTTCAAATGACCTGGACAGGGCATCGGCCCTCACATTCTTGTCAGCGGGACGGTAGTGGAGCACAAATTGTAAACGGGTGAAGAACAGCGGCCACCTGGCTTGACAGGGATTTAGTCGTTGAGCGGACTGAAGGTAGGTGAGGTTCATGTGGTCGTGTAGATTAGGATGGGGTGAGCTGCGCCCTCCAGCAGATGTCTCCACTTCTCCAGAGCCAATTTGATGGCCAGTAGATTCTGATCCCCAGCAGAGTAAATGCGCTCTGCAGAAGAAAAAAGTCTTGAGTAGTAGCCACATACTACTGCCTTTCCTTTGGGGCTCCTCTAGAACAGAAGTGCGCCTGCACCAACATAAGAGGCGTCCACCTCCAAAGAAAACTGTATATATACGTCAGGATGATAGAGGATCGAGGCAGAAGTAAAGGCTTTTTTGAGACTAAAAAATGTGGACTCTGCCTCTGGGGTCCACACCTTGGCGTTCACACCGTTCTTGGTAAGGCTGGAAATAGGAGATGTCAGTGATGAGACGTTTGGGATAAACTGCCGGTAGAAATTGGCAAATCCCAGGAAACGCTGTATGGACCTCAGACCTTGAGGACGTGGCCACTCCAGGACAGCTCTCACTTTCTCAGGATCCATCTTGAGACCTTGATCCGATATGATGTAGCCCAGGAAGTGCAGAGAACTCCTCTCAAAGACGCACTTCTCCAGCTTGGCTATAAATGATTCTCCCTTAATCGTAGTAGAACTTGACGGACATGCCTCCGATGAGTCGTCGGATCTGGGGAGAAAATCAAAATATCATCGAGATAAACAACAACACAGATATAGAGGAGATCTCGGAAGATATCATTAACGAGTTCCTGAAACACTGCAGGAGCGTTACACAGTCCGAAGGGCATCACTACGTATTCATAGTGCCCGTCACGGGTGTTAAATGCCGTCTTCCATTCGTCACCCTGGTGGACCGGAGCGGAAGTGAGATGGGGACCAGCACTCACAGATCCATGGCTGTGGGCGTCAGGAGGTGAGTGGAACCGACGGCCCGCGGCCATAGATGCTACATGTGAGTAAACTCGCTAATATACATTCCCGTCCCCCTTGGTGCTGTTTCTGAGATTTTCATAGATTTGTATAGCGCTGATGAGGAACCGGAAGTCTAGTTGTACAGTCTTCTTTGGTGACGACACGACTCTTCGTCATGTGATCGGCCCCGCTGTACTCTATGTACTCGCTGTACTACTGCTCCTGCAGTATACGGAGCACAGCGCCGCTCTCTGAGAGGTTCCTCTGAGAGGTTCCTGTTGTTTTTCCTTTGCTTTATCCAATGCTAAAAACTAATAATGATTTTTTTTTTTTTATAAATGCAAGCCCCTCAGTTGGAGTCACTGGGACCCAACACTAGAATTTCATCTGATTTGACAGATTATGGCACAATTTTCTATGGGGAACTTATGGTGGTTATTTTGATATTCCCATGCTGTTTTCTGACACAGACCACCTACCTAAACATTGCTACAGACAAATCCACCTCTTCATGGTAAAGGTATTCTCTAATGCCAGTGCTGTCTTACAGCAGGATAATGCCCCCGCCACACTGCAAAAATCGTTCAGGACTGATGTGAGGAACATGACAAAGAGTTCAAGGTGTTGACCTGGCCTCCATATTCTTAATTCAATCGATCATCTATGAGATGTGCTGGAAAAACAAATCCAATCCATGGAGACCCCTACTCACAATTTACAGGACTTAACCCCTTAATGACGAAGCCTAGGTTGGGCCTTAAAGGAACAGTGTCACCAAAAAAAAAATTTCTAACATCAGTTTGATTTTAGTCTTTTATTAAAAACTTTTATATTTATTTGTGTGTTTGTGTTTCACTTTTTTTTTATTTTTACACTTTTTCTTCCCTATGGGGGCTGCCATTTTTTACTCCATTTCTGTATGTGCCGATTAACGACACATACAGACATGTAATATACGGCAGCTCCAGTCCCATAGGGACTGCGAACGGGGCCCGTTCGCAGTCACTATGGTGTACGCCGTCTGTGTGAACGGCGCATGCGCCGCTCCCACACAGTCCAAGTTGAAATGCGCGCCGTCCGGCGCCATTTTACTGTGGACCGGAAGTCGCGGCCGGACAGTAAGATTACTAGTTCCGGTCGCGGCTTCCGGACTTGTGCACATGGAGCAGCGGCAGCAGACGGAGAGGACGGACCGGAGGGAGCGGCGGCGACTGGAGCAGGTAAGTGATTTCTGTGTATGTACGTGTTTTAGTGTGTGTTTACTACTGTATGTAAACCTACTACACTGTGTGTTAGCGCAAAAAATGGTGACACACAGTGTAGGAGGTTAGACCGTTCAAACCCCTCATTTCTCCCGGCACTAGCCAGGATAAAGGGGGGGGGGATTCTGAGAGCTCACTAGAGCGAGTGAGTTTTTCCCAATTTTGCAGCAAAAAGCAATGTGGTTGCTTTACCACATGCAATGCTGCAATTTTGGGAATGGCTCCATTTAGTGACCAGCAATGGGAAATATTATAAATTAGAATCTAATTTATAATATTTCCTGACTCGTGAAAAAAATAAAAAAAATTAGAACAATGTTTAATCACCTATGCACTAATTGTTTATCTAAAAAAAAATAAATACATGTTTTGCTGGCAACACATTCCCTTTAAGGCTCAGAGCCCATTTGTCTAATCTGACATGTGTCACTTTATGTGGTAATAACTTTGGAATGCCTTTATTTATCCAAGTGATTCTGAGACTGTTTTCTGGTGACACATTGAACTTTATGTTAGTGGTAAAATTTGGTTGATACATTCAGTGAAAAACAGAAAAAATTACAGAAAATGTGGTGTAAGGCAGATGGTTATACCACACAAAATAGTTATTAATTAACAATTTGTTTTTTTAAATAAAGGACTTAATATTGAAAAAAGGTTTTTTATACAACTGTTTTTTTTTTGTCTATCTAGGTGACTTGAAGTCAGGAATCCCTGATCGCTATTCTAATACACTGCACTACATGCGTAGTGCAGTGTAAAAGTGCTGTCAGTTACTCACTGACAGCAAACCTAAGGCAGGACAAACTAGGCTTCCGTAGATGACAAACCCGGAGGCCATTGTTAGGCCTCCTGTTGCCATAACATGATGGAATAGAACGTCAAGGAGCAGGAAGGGGTTAAAGGATCTGCTAACGTCTTGGTGCCAGATACCACAGGACACTTTTAAAGATCTTCTGAAATCCATGTCCCAACGGGTCAGAGCTATTATGGCAGCACGAGGAGGACTACACAAGGCAGGTGGTTTTAATGTTATGTCTGGATGGTGTATATGTTAGTAATTCATTTCTATTCATTTGTACATTGATGGAAATTAGGGTATGTTCACACGCAAACTCAAAAATATCTGAAAATACAGAGCTGTTTTCAAGGTTTTCAGCGTTTATTTACGGCCGTTTTTGGAGCTGTTTTCAATATTGTCTAGGAAAAACGGCTCCAAAAGTGGCCCAAGAAGTGACTTGCACTTCTTTTGTGAACATACCCTAAAAAAAGAGTAATTTTTCTGTGCTTTTTATTTTTACAATATATATCAATCACCCTAAATATTGTAATCTTGGGGCCTACATTGCTCCTATGTAAACATGGGAACGCCACCATTCTCACCAGTTTTAAGGCGTAATGTAAGTCTTAGGCCAAAATGTAGTAGTAGTCGAAACGCCAATCCAACCGAGATGGAATATGAAATATCCAAGATAGAAGGGAGTCCCAGGCATAAAATAAGATAAGATAACTTTATTAATCCCCGAAGGGAAATTCCAGTATCACATAAATGGATTCTGGGAAACGGCATCAGGGATCTTTTATTATTAGGTCTCTGTGCAGATTGAGATTCTGGCGTCCAAGGTGAAGATGATGAAGAAGACTAGGTGGTACTGTAGACAAAACAAAAAATAATCAGACCAGACGATAATCACTCAGCAATATACTGGTGCCGAAGCTCCAGCCATGATTTCACAAAAATACTATAGATGTCAGTGATCATACCTGTACTGCTGGTGTTTCTTCTGTACCACAGCTGTTGGTACTTATCTCCTCCTCTTTCTTTGAAAGGCATGGACGCGGCACAAGGGACAGCATGGATTTGTCGGGATCCAATGTGCAATACAAGGCAGATGGAATATGTGAGAACATGGCAGAACGGTGACTTGCTCTCCAATCTCATAGTCCTCTAGGCATATAGTGCAGGACTGGATGTCTTCGTTTTCAGTAAAGGTTCGAGATGGGAGTCTATCAATCTGCCTGCCTCTCCTGCCTCGCCGACGTTGTCTTCTCTGCACAGGTCTGCTGTCTGTGGTCTCTGTTGTCGACTGTTGGTTGGGAAGCAGCTGACTGGTGCTTGGTGTTGGCTCCACCAGCCTGTTAGATGTTTGCTGAGGAGATCTGCTTCCTTCTCTGGACGGCTGCAGGTTTGGTAGCGGCTCACTGGTGCTGGGGTCTTGTGTTGGTTCCTCCAGCCTTTCGGATCTCTCCTGAGTAGTTGATGGAGTAGACCCAGGCTGGGATTCTCCAGGAATTCTGAGCTCGGTCTCACTATTAATACGACGGCCACTTGTCGTTTCAGACTGTTCTATTGGCTCAGGTCGTAATGGGGACCGGCTTCTGTCCGCTCCTTCTTGCTGCAACCTACGGCGCGGTGGAACTTGACCACGTCTTCGTCTCCTGTCGGGGACATTGTCATGGTCTTCATCCTGCTCCACACTCTGACGCCTTCTATGTCCAGATCTTAATCTTCCATCAGCAATGCCTATATGTGAAACAATGTGTATAACATATATTAATTATGTACAGAAAAAATGTGAAAAAAGATCAATACCAGACATTTCCTATGGACTCGCGTGGCCTTCTTTCTAGAGGAAAGCTCCCATGTTTTTCTAATCTTGGACAACCGTTTTGATACTATGAATATATACACAGTCGAGTCACATTATTATAACTACTACTAATATCCAGAGTAACCGGCGTGTGCAGCACGGACAGCAGTAGACGGGCTGGGAGTGACTCAATAAGGTGCTGGTCAGTGGTCTCATATGTGGAGCCTCGCTGACTCCATACATCCCACATTTACTGGAGGGTGCGTGGGGGAGGATCCATAAAGCGAACAACACGATTGGCGTGGTCCCACAGATGCTCAATTGGGTTCAAGTCTGGAGAAATAGGGGGCCAGGGAAGTACTTGGAAGTCTTGGTCGTGCTCTTCCAACCACTGTCGGGCATTTATAGTCGTGTGACATGTCGCATTGTCTTGCTTTAAGTTTCCATTTGCTCCAGGGAAGACAATCAGCATGTATGGTGGATGTGATCTGTAACGATGGATTCATATCTAAATCGGTTCAGAGCCTTCCATAAAGATGAGTGGCCCAGAGAATACCATGGAAAAATACCCCAGACGCTGACGTCGCCGCCAGCTTTTTCCAGCAATGGTTGTAAAGTCCATCCTTTCGATGAAGCAGAAAACGTGATTTATGGGAGAAGACAACCCTTTGCCAATCATCGGTGCTCTGAGACCAATACTGCCGTGCAAATTGAAGCCATTTTCTCTGATGCACCTTTGTTACATAGGAGCAGTGACCATCCGTCGGGTTCGGAGCCCCATACGCAGTCGGGTTCGCTGAACTGTTGTATTAGACACACGTCTGGTAGCCAACGTTCACCTCTCAAATACATGGCACGTGGTGCTCTGCAGTTTCCATGTCCGTTATTCCCAATGGTGCCATTTGTCCACTCACGATACACTGTCACCACAGCAGCACGCGAACAGTTCACAAACTGCGCTGTTTCAGAAATACTGCCGCCCTTGGTCCGAAAGCCAATAATCATCCCTTTTTGCAACTGAAAAATGGTGCATTTTTTGCGGACGCAAAACGGACACGTTTGTGTGAAACTAGTCTAAATGTATCTGATATAACAAGTTCCACTTACCTTGATTTATCCGGGAACTTTCGTCTATTGCAAGCTGCAAGAGTTCTCGGTAACTCATTGTTCCTTGTAGCAGGCGGCTTGATGTTTAAATTCAGGAACAATGGAAAAACGGGATTCCTCAAATAAGAGGGAATCTACCACGATGTTCAGAAGTTGCACTGGTGTTTAAGTGCTCTGAACAGATGATGTAGTAGTCGCTTTGTAGCACAAATTCGCTCTTTGAAAAACCAAGTGAAGTTTCAGCATCAGCATCAACTCGAGATATGGCACTGATGTGACCGCGCTTGGGGTACTTAGAACTTCACGCCATTGTGATGTCACTGCTATAGATGCCACACCCTCCATTGTTCTGATGACATCACTGCCTGCAGTGATGTCATAATGCTTACGGTATGTCATAAACGGTCCCCTGCTCTGCATTATACCAATCACTGCAGGAAAGCCTCCAAATAAATAAATAAATATATATTACATTTTTTTATATTTACATATTGCAGCTGAAAATCTCTAATATTTGTTTAGTAAATGTTTCTCTATAATTGTTTAGTAAATGTTGTAGCACACAATTCATCTAAGTAAAAGTCTTAGTAACAGATTACCACCATGGAGAGGTGGAAATGTAACTTTATTTTTCTAAAACTAGATGGTTCTGGAGTAAATAAGAATCCTTTATAACCTAAAGAGGTTGTCTGGTATAAGAAACCCATTGTAAATACCCTATTGGGGAATTCTAAGTTAAGAAAGGACAAGTCTCTTATTGATTTCACTGTGTAATGCTTAGTTTCTCCTGTAGTGGCGCTGCAGGGGAATTCAACACTTCTCAAGTTCCATCACAGATTAAATCTGATCGCTGGGGGTCACAATCAGCGACATTAAGCTGCACTATCTGGATGTACAAATGACACTGGATGAGGGCCGTATTGTGACAGACATTTACACCAAACCAACTGACTGAAAATAACTTTTTAATTTTAGCTTTCAACCCAAATCAGCACAAAAATAAAATTTCACAAAGCCAACTACATAGTGATAGAAAAAGCTGCAGAACTTCGCATATAAATGAGACGGATATGTGAGAGGCAGATAGATAGGGCGTGCTCTAGCAAAGTAAAAAATGAGCCCCCCATTACTTTATTTTTCTGATCTCAAATGCCAAGATACAATCCCGTTAGTAAGCCCTAAATATACACCTCCTGCAATGAGCCATAATACAATTGTGGGGATCAGACCTTAACCACTTCCTGCCGCAGCCATTTTGAATTTTTTTATTTTTGTTCTTTCCTCCTCACCTTCCAAAAGCCACAACTTTTTTATTTTTCTGTTGATATATCCATATGAGGGCTTGATTTTTGCAGGACGAGTTGTAGTTTTTCATGGCACCATTTATTGTACTAATGAAATGGGAAACTGAAAGAACTTTCTTTGTGGGGTGAAATAGGAAAAAAGCAGATTTCTCCATTGTTTTTTGGGTTTAGTTTTTATGGAGATCACCGCGCGGTTTTGTTTCGCCATTATCTGAGAGCCATACGTTTTGTTTTCTTTCCGTCGCTGCAGCCGTGTGAGGGCTTGTTTTTTTGTGGCACGAGCTGTCGTTTTTATTGGTTCATGAGACTTTTTGATCATCTTTTATTCCATTGTTTGTGGGAGATGAGATGACCAAAAAACAGTGATTCTGCCCTTGACATTTTTTGTTTGTTTTAATGCATTCACCATGTGGGTTAAATAATGTTATACTGTTATATCTCTGACTTTTACGGACGTGGCAATACAAGTTATGTTAATTTACTTTTTTTACATTGCTTTTTTTTAAACTTTAAATATTTTAACTTTATATATAAATATATATATATATATATATATATATATATAAACTTAATTTAACTGTATTTTACTTTCTTTACTTGCCCTCTAGGGGACTTAAACCAGCAATCATTGGATCGCTTGCATGATATACTGCAATACTAATGTATTGCAGTATATCGTGTTCTTTACCTGCTCTTATTAAGCCTTGCCAGGGGTGCAAAGATGGCAGACCTGAGGGCCTACATTAGTCCTCCAAGCTGCAATGACAACCATCGGCACCCCGCAATCGCAGGGGGGCAATGGGCTGTCAGAGATGGCCACCCCCATCTTTCTAATGGCTTAGTTACCGCAGTTACTATTGACCTCAGCATCTAAGGGGTTAAACGAGTGGGATCGTAGTAATCTACGATTTCGCTCGTCGCAGTGAACTTTCAGTTGTAACATACAACCAACACCAGCAAATTATGGAGTGACCTCAGTCAGTGACACCACTCCATACTTCCCTCCTGGCCTACACCGTATATATACACGTTGGTTGTCGTGGAAGGGGCTAGGCAGCATTGAAGGGTTATGCTGCTATAAAGCAGATCTTCCCTTACAAAAACTAATGAAGTTTTGGCAACCAAAGGTGCCCCCCTCAGCATCAGAGCCCCATAGCAGCTTCTATGGCTACTAGGGCTATAGTTATGTCCATGTACAGGGGGAAGATTTGACAGTAACACTACAGGTGATGTATTATCACAGTATACATCTAGTATTAGGATAAAATAGAATGACGTACCAGTCCCCAGACATTAGTAGATACGGGTCACTAAGAAAATCATGGTGGTTCCAAGTACCAGGCTCAGGACCAACACCTACAAGAGGAGGAGAGAGAATAAGGAGGTTAAAACGTGGCCAGGTGCGGTGGATTCACTGCTTGTACACAATGCATCTTAAAGGGGTTATGCGGGGACTAAAAGTTATTAGCAGTGTTCTAACTGCATTATGTGATGTCACGGTTTGTGGGTATGTGGACCCACCAGGCCGCACCGCCATAGCAGCGAGGCAGCTGGCCAAACAACAGGGAACCCCAGAAATACATAGTCCCGCACAAGGGTAACCGGATAGTCCAGACAGTGGCCGCAGCTCTGGCACGGATGGAGGTATTTAACACAGGACATGGCGGATGACACAGGTGCAGTAGACACGACTCCAACTAGTAGGCACAGGAACAAGAAGACAGTACGGGATACAGGAACGGGTAACAGGGCACGGGAACAACTGGAACGGGAAACAGTAAGGGACCATTTGAAAGACAGACTTGGGGTATACTAACAATGCTCAGGCAAGGATCAGATGGGTTGGGCCCTTCTTATAGTCCAGGAAATCATGTGTGTTGATGATGGTGATTTCCTACATGTGCGTGCGCTGGCCCTTTAAGAGCGGGCACGAGCGTGCGCGCGCACCCTACGGGACAGAGCAGATCGTACCAGAAGTGAGCGCTGGCGTCTCCTGGGAAGGAGATGGGAACCAGCGCTCACAGATCCATGGCTGCGGGCGTCAGGTGAGTGGACCCGATGGCCCTGGACGCTACAGTATCCCCCCCTCTTACGCCCCCTCTTCTTGGGACTAGAGCGAGAGAGGAACTTCTTAACAAGAGCAGAGGCATCAAGGTTCTCCTCCGGCTCCCAGGACCTCTCCTCAGGACCAAACCCTCTCTAGTCCACCAAATAGAAAGTCCTTCCTCCTACCCTCTTGCAGTCCAGGATCTCCCTCACCTCGAACACATCAGAAGAACCGCTGGGAGCAGTTGTGGAACAGGAAGTCTTGCTGTAGCAGTTCAGGACCACTGGTTTCAGGAGGGACACATGAAAGGAGTTGGGGATTCTGATGGTAGGAGGCAGCCGCAGTTTATAGGAGACAGGGTTAATCTGTTGCCGAATCTCAAAAGGACCGAGAAACCTGGGAGCAAACTTGTATGAAGGCACCCTCAAACGAATGTTCCATGAGGACAGCCAGACTTTGGTACCTGGAAGATACTGCGGCAGCTCTCTTCTTGTATCCGCTTTTCGCTTCATACCTGGGTCTGTTGCCAGATTTACGGGAAGTCCCCAAATACAGAGTCAGCAGCGGGTACCTGAGAAGTAGTAGACACTGGAAGAGGGACTCTAGGATGTTGACCGTATACAATGTAAAACGGAGTTGAAGTGGTGGACTCGCTTGTGTGGTTGTTGTACGAGAACTCGGCCCATGGAAGAAGCTGTACCCAGTTATCATGCTGTAAGGAAATGAAGTGACGGAGATAATTCTCTATGATCTGGTTGATCCTCTCGACTTTCCCATTGGACTGGGGATGATAGGCTGTGGAAAAGTCCAATATCACATCCAGGAGTTTACAGAGAGCCCTCCAGAACCTCGAGGTAAACTGAAACCCCCGATCGGACACAATGTGAAGGGCAAGCCATGCAAGCGGTAGATGTGCTGGATGAAGAGATTCGCCATTCGGGGAACAGAAGGTAGGCCGGTCAGCGGGATAAAATGTGCCATCTTCGAGAACCGGTCCACCACCACCCAGACAGTGTTGCATCCTGCTGAGGGAGGAAGGTCAGTGACAAAGTCCATCACAATGTGCTGCAAGGTGGCATTGGGTATAGGCACAGGTTGATGGAGGCCGGCAGGCTTGGAGTTAGTAACCTTGTTAGAAGCACACACCGTGAAAGAAGAGACAAAGTCGACAACATCCTTGGGCAGCGTGGGCCACCAAAAGTGACGAGCAATCAGGTCTCGGGTTTTACGAACACCAGGGTGCCCAGCCAGTTTAGAACTGTGTCCCCATCGGAGAATTCTTCTCCTGCCTGCTAATCAAACAAAAGTCCTCCCCGGAGGGATGTCTCTAACCTGCAAAGGATTGGCAGTGATAATGCAGGACAGGTCTATGATAGTTTGAAGAGACTCCGTGTCATCCGTTTCAAATGACCTGGACAGGGCATCGGCCCTCACATTCCTGTCAGCGGCCACTCTGCGTGACAGGGATTTAGTCGTTGAGCGGACTGAAGGTAGGTGAGGTTCATGTGGTCGGTGTAGATTAGGATGGGGTGAGCTGCGCCCTCCAGCAGATGGCTCTACTTCTCCAGAGCCAATTTGATGGCCAGTAGCTCCTGATCCCCAACAGAGTAAATGCGCTCTGCAGAAGAAAAAAGTCTCGAGTAGTAGCCACATACTACTGCCTTTCCTTTGGGGCTCCTCTGGAACAGAAGTGCGCCTGCACCAACATAAGAGGCGTCCACCTCCAAAGAAAACTGTATATATACGTCAGGATGATAGAGGATCGAGGCAGAAGTAAAGGCTTTTTTGAGACTAAAAAATGTGGACTCTGCCTCTGGGGTCCACACACTGGCGTTCACACCGTTCTTGGTAAGGGTGGAAATAGGAGATGTCAGTGATGAGATGTTTGGGATAAACTGCCGGTAGAAATTGGCAAATCCCAGGAAACGCTGTATGGACCTCAGACCTTGAGGACGTGGCCACTCCAGGACAGCTCTCACTTTCTCAGGATCCATCTTGAGACCTTGATCCGATATGATGTAGCCCAGGAAGTGCAGAGAACTCCTCTCAAAGACGCACTTCTCCAGCTTGGCGTATAAATGATTCTCCCTTAATCGTAGTAGAACTTGACGGACATGCCTGCGATGAGTCGTCGGATCTGGGGAGAAAATCAAAATATCATCGAGATAAACAACAACACAGCTATAGAGATCTCGGAAGATATCATTAACGAGTTCCTGAAACACTGCAGGAGCGTTACACAGTCCGAAGGGCATCACTACGTATTCATAGTGCCCGTGACGGGTGTTAAATGCCGTCTTCCATTCGTCACCCTGGCGGACCGGAGCGGAAGTGAGATGGGGACCAGCGCTCACAGATCCATGGCTGTGGGCGTCAGGAGGTGAGTGGAACCGACGGCCCGCGGCCATAGATGCTACATGTGAGTAAACTCGCTAATATACATTCCCGTCCGCCTTGGTGCTGTTTCTGAGATTTTCATAGATTTGTATAGCGCTGATGAGGAACCGGAAGTCTAGTTGTACAGTCTTATTTGGTGACGACACGACTCTTCGTCATGTGATCGGCCCCGCTGTACACTATGTACTCGCTGTACTACTGCTCCTGCAGTATACGGAGCACAGCGCCGCTCTCTGAGAGGTTCCTGTGAGAGGTTCCTGTTGTTTCTCCTTTGCTTTATCCAATGCTAAAAACTAATAATGATTTTTTTTTTTTTTAAATGCAAGCCCCTCAGTTGGAGTCACTGGGACCCAACACTAGAATTTCATCTGATTTGACAGATTATGGCACAATTTTCTATGGGGAACTTATGGTGGTTATTTTGATATTCCCATACTGTTTTTTGACACAGACCACCTACCTAAACATTGCTACAGACAAATCCACCTCTTCATGGTAAAGGTATTCTCTAATGCCAGTGCTGTCTTACAGCAGGATAATGCCCCCGCCACACTGCAAAAATTGTTCAGGACTGATGTGAGGAACATGACAAAGAGTTCAAGGTGTTGACCTGGTGTAGCGCCCATGGCCGCGGGCCGTCGGGTTCACTCACCCCCCGACGCCCGCAGCCATGGATGAAAACAATGATCATTAACCCACATGACTTCCTGCTCTATAAGAATGCCCCAGCCCTTCTGATCCTTGCCTGAGCGTTGTTAGTCTTTCCCAGTCTGTCTCGCAAATGGTCCCTTAGTGTCTCCCGTTCCCGCTGTTACCCATGCCCTGTTACCATTCCTGTATTCCGCATTGTTCCTGTGCCTACCCGTGTTCAAGTGTCATCTGCCACGTCAAGTGCCAACTGCCATGTCAAGTGGCATCTGCCACGTCAAGTGCCATCTGCCACGTCAAGTGTCTTCTGCCGCGTCAAGTGCCATCTGCTCATCGGATACTGCCCGCCACGTCTGGCGCCACTTTCCGCACCTGCCTCCATCCGTGCTGAAGCCACAGCCACCGCCCGGACTATTTCAGGTACCTAAGCATTACTGTCTGCCATCTTACTTTCACATAGACTGTGACCTGGTCAGCTGCCTCCCCGCTACGGCGGAGCGGCCTAGTGGGTCCACAAACCCAGTGTCCGTGACAGTACGCTCAGGCCATGGAACCCGCTGGTCAGCCCAAGACCCCAGTACAGAAGATTCAGACAGAGATGCATGACCTACGCACTCGTCAGGATCAACTCCTTGAGGCGGTGAATTCTATTCTGGTCCGCCTGGATCTACTCGCTGTTCCACCCCCGGTTCTTCCTCCAGAGGCTGTTGCCACTGCCTGTTGCTCCCCCTGTTTGTTCCGGTTCCTCAGTTCCTCTGCCTCTTCCTCCTCGCTACGACGGTGACCCCAGAGCATGCAGAGGATTTCTTAATCAATGCACGGTGCATTTTAGGCTACGGCCTCATCTCTTCCCCTCCGAGGAGGCTAAAGTAGCGTTCATTATCTCCCTCCTCGCTGGCAAGGCCCTCGCATGGGCGAACCCAATCTTGGAGCAACAGGGACCTGTATCCTCGGACCTAGCCTTGTTCCTGCAGTCCTTTCGTACCGTGTTCGAGGAGCCGGGTCGAACATCCTCTGCCGCAGCCACTCTGTTGACCCTCAAGCAAGAAGGCTCCACAGTAGGGGAGTATGCGATCTCCTTCCGTACCCTAGCAGCCGAGCTGGCATGGAATAATGAGGCACTGGTGGCGACCTTCTGGCAGGGACTGTCCTCTCACATCAAGGACGAACGGGCAGCCCGCGACCTTCCTTCTACCTTGGATGCCCTTATCCTGTTAGCCACCCGGGTTGATATGAGAATCTGGGAGCGCTCTCAAGAGGTTCGTTAGGAGAGCCGGGCCCACAGACCAGCACCCCCTGCCCAGAGACCACTATTGTCCACTCCTAGTGCGCTACCTGAGGAACCCATGCAGGTAGACAGTCCGGTTATCTGAACAGGAGAAGCAGCGCAGACGCTCCTCTGGACTTTGCATGTATTGCGGCCTCAAGGGTAATTTTGTGCGCCAATGCCCACAGAAACCGGCAAACTCCAGTACCTAGGGTTGGTTGGAGAGGCAACTCTAGGTGGAACGTCTCCAAACGTTAAAACCTCTTCCAAATTATCGATACCTGTGGCCATCGTCACCGGACAGACATCACATCCTTCCACCGCCTATCTTGACTCTGGAGTGGCTGCTAATTTTATCCACCAGGATCTAGTGGATCGGTTTCAACTACCCACAGTCCGTCTGGAGAGACCCCTGGCAGTTGCTTCTGTGAATGGTCTACCCTTTCCTGATCCGATCATGCTCATCACTGAGCCGTTGACATTACGGGTCGGAGCTCTTGACTCAGAACAGATCTCCTTCCTGGTACTACCCAAGGCTATCAATCCTATCCTGCTGGGTCTGCCATGGCTCCGTCTACACACCCCGACACTCGACTGGAGTTCTGGAGAAGTTCTTCAATGGGGTTCCAGATGCCATAGCCATTGCCTGTCACAAGTCCGTTCTGTTGTGCCCCCTCTGCCTCAGTCACTCTCCGATCTACCTTCTCAGTATGCCAGTTTTGCGGATGTCTTTTGCAAACGAGAGGCTGAGACGTTGCCTCCACATCGGAATTATGACTGTCCCATTGAACTGGTTCCCAATGCTTCTCTTCCCCGTGGACGAGTATATCCTCTCTCCTTGCCAGAGACTTTATCGATGTCAGCCTATATCAAGGAGAACTTGGAGAGGGGTTTTATTCGGAAATCTTCCTCCCCGGCCGGGGCAGGATTCTTCTTCGCTAAAAAGAGAGATGGATCTCTCCGACCCTGCATTGACTACCGTGGTCTCAATCAGATCACGGTCAAGAACAAATACCTGTTGCCACTCATTTCTGAGCTGTTTGATCACATACGAGGAGCCAAAATTTTTTCCAAGCTAGATCTGCAGGGGGCCTATAATCTAATCCGGATTCGACGGCGTGACGAATGGAAGACGGCGTTTAACACCCGCGATGGGCACTACGAATACCTAGTAATGCCCTTCGGACTGTGTAACGCTCCCGCAGTATTTCAGGAGTAATGACATCTTCCGAGATCTCCTCTATATGTGTGTTGTAGTTTATCTCGATGATATTCTAATCTTCTCCCCAGATCTGATGACCAATCGGAGGCATGTTCGTCAAGTTCTTCTGCGACTAAGAGAGAATCGCTTGTATGCCAAGTTAGAGAAATGCACCTTTGAAAAGAGGTCTTTGCCCTTCCTGGGCTATGTCATCTCGGATCAAGGCCTTAAGATGGACCCTGAGAAGTTAAAGTCTGTCCTGGAATGGCCACGTCCTCAAGGCCTAAGGGCCATACAGTGGTTCCTGGGTTTCGCCAATTTCTACCGGCAGTTTATTCCGAACTTTTCTTCTCTGACGGCCCCCATCTCTACCCTTACCAAGAAGGGTGTGAACGCCAAGGTATGGACTCCAGAGGCAGAGTCCGCATTCATTAGCCTCAAGAAAGCCTTCACTTCAGCTTCGATCCTCCATCACCCTGACGTGTCTCGGCAGTTCTCACTGGAAGTGGACGCTTCCTCTGTTGGTGCAGGCGCACTTCTGTTCCAGAGGAGCTCCAAAGGAAAGGCAGTAGTATGTGGCTACTACTCAAGACTGTTTTCCTCTGCTGAGCGCAATTATTCCATTGGAGATCGGGAGTTACTGGCTATCAAATTGGCCCTGGAGGAGTGGAGACATCTTCTGGAGGGCGCTACTCACCCCATCCTGATCTTCACCGACCAGAAGAATCTTACTTACCTTCAGTCCGCTCAAAGACTGAATCCTCGTCAAGCCAGGTGGTCACTGTTCTTCACCCGTTTCCAATTTCTGCTCCACTACCGTCCCGCTGACAAGAATGTGAGGGCCGATGCCCTGTCCAGATCATTTGAGACGGTAGACACGGTGGAGTCCCTTCAGACGATCACAGACCCGTCCTGCGTTGTCACCGCCAATCCTCTGCAGCTTAGAAATATCCCTCCGGGGAGAACTTTTGTTCGGTTGGCAGACAGAAAAAGAATTCTCTGCTGGGGACACAGTTCTAAACTAGCTGGGCACGCCGGTGTCCGTAAAACCCAAGACCTGATCACTCGTCACTTCTGGTGGCCCACGCTACCTAAGGATGTTCTGGACTTTGTCTCTTATTGCACGGTGTGTGCCTCTAACAAAGTGACTCACAGCAAGCCTGCCGGCCTGCTTCAACCCCTGCCTGTACCCAGTGCCCCCTGGCAGCACATCGCTATGGACTTCGTCACGGACCTTGCTCTCTCAGCAGGATGCAACTCCATCTGGGTGGTGGTGGACCGGTTCTCTAAGATGGCATATTTTATCCCGCTGACCGGCCTACCCTCTGCTCGACTGGCAAGTCTCTTCATTCAGCACATCTTCCGCTTGCATGGCTTGCCTCTTCACATTGTGTCTGACCAGGGGGTTCAGTTTACCTCTAAATTCTGGAGAGCCCTCTGTAAACTCCTGGATGTGAGTTTGGACTTTTCCTCTGCCTATCACCCCCAGTCCAATGGACAAGTTGAGAGGATCAACCAGATCATGGAAAATTATCTCCGCCACTTCATCTCTTCACAGCACGATAACTGGGTACAGCTCCTTCCATGGGCCGAGTTTTCATACAACAACCACACAAGTGAGTCCACCACTTCCACTCCGTTTCACATCGTGTACAGTCAACATCCCAGAGTTCCTCTTCCTGTATCAACTTCATCTCAGGTACCCGCTGCTGACTCTGCATATGGGGACTTCCTGCAAATCTGGCAACAGACCCGGTCCTCTATTTTGCTGGCGGTCGATCGCATGAAGCGAAAGGCAGATACCAAGAGAAGAGAACCTCAGCGCCCCTACTCTTATTAAAAAGTTCCTCTCTCACTCTGGCCCCAAGAAGAGGGGGCGTAAGAGGGGGGATACTGTAGCGCCCCTGGCCGCGGGCCATCGGTGTTTACTCACCTCCCGACGCCCGCAGCCATGGATCTGTGAGCGCTGGCCTCCGTCGACCTCCTAGGAGATGCCAGCGCTCACTTCCGCTCCATTCGGCTGGGTCCCGTAGGGTGCGCGCGCACGCTCGCCCCCGGCCTTAAAGGGCCAGCGCGCGCAATTAGGAAATCGTCATCACCATCAACTGCCACGATTTCCTGGTCTATAAGAAGGCCCCTGGCCTTTTAATCCTTGCCTGAGCGTTGTTAGTCTTTCCCAGTCTGTCTCGCAAATGGTCCCTTAGTGTCTCCCGTTCCAGCTGTTACCCGTGCCCTGTTACCGTTCCTGTATTCCGTATTGTTCCTGTGCCTACCCGCGTTCAAGTGCCATCTGCCACGTCAAGTGCCATCTGCCACGTCAAGTGTCTTCTGCCACGTCAAGTGCCATCTGCCACGTCAAGTGCCATCTGCCACGTCAAGTGTCATCTGCCACGTCAAGTGTCATCTGCCACGTCAAGTGTCTACCGCTTCATCGAATACTGCCCGCCACGTCTGGCGCCACTTGCCGCACCTGCCTCCATCCGTGCTGAAGCCACAGCCCCCGCCAGGACTATTACAGGTACCCAAGCATTACTGTCTGCCATTTACTTCTGCTTAGACTGTGACCTGGTCAGCTGCCTCCCCGCTACGGCGGAGCTGCCTAGTGGGTTCACAAACCCTGTGTCCGTGACACAGATAACCGGCTTAGCAAGATTAATAAATTCTCCTCTAAGGCTACAGACAGTAATACAATATTTTAATGCAAGGATGTGTACACTCAGTGTCTGACTGAGGTACCTTGGACCCACCAAAGGAAATAATTCTTGGGGGTCTACACTTCCACTATATAGAAATAATGTGAACACTCTTAATTGTGTACTAAAAACGTGTGTAGTAAAACAAAGACCAATATTCCCACCATATAGTGACAGATATCAGTCCTACACAGGCATTCTGCAGACCATATACACTACCGTTCAAAAGTTTAGGGTCACTTAGAAATTTCCTTATTTTTGAAAGAAAAGCAGTTTTTTTTCAATGAAGATAACATTAAATTAATCAGAAATCCACTCTATCCATTGTTAATGTGGTAAATGACTATTCTAGCTGTAAACGTCTGGTTTTTAATGCAATATCTACATAGGTGTATAGAGGCCCATTTCCAGCAACCATCACTCCAGTGTTCTAATGGTACATTGTGTTTGCTAACTGTGTTAGAAGGCTAATGGATGATTAGAAAACACTTGAAAACCCTTGTGCAATTATGTTAGCACCGCTGTAAACAGTTTTGCTGTTTAGAGGAGCCATAAAACTGACCTTCCTTTGAGCTAGTTGAGAATCTGGAGCATTACATTTGTGGGTTCGATTAAACTCTCCAAATGGCTAGAAAAATAGAGCTTTCATGTGAAACTCGACAGTCTATTCTTGTTCTTAGAAATTAACGCTATTCCTTGCGAGAAATTGCCAAGAAACTGCAGATTTCCTACAACGGCGTGTACTACTCCCTTCAGAGGACAGCACAAATAGGCTCTAACCAGAGTAGATAGAGAAGTGGGAGGCCCCGCTGCACAACTGAGCAACAAGACAAGTACATTAGAGTCTCTAGTTTGAGAAATAGACGCCTCACAGGTCCTCAACTGGCAGCTTCATTAAATAGTACCCGCAAAACGCCAGTGTCAACGTCTACAGTGAAGAGGCGACTCCGGGATGCTGGCCTTCAGGGCAGAGTGGCAAAGAAAAAGCCATATCTGAGACTGGCTAATAAAAGGAAAAGATTAATATGGGCAAAAGCACACAGACATTGGACAGAGGAAGATTGGAAAAAAGTGTTATGGACAGACGAATCGAAGTTTGAGGTGTTTGGATCACACAGAAGAACATTTGTGAGACGCAGAACAACTGAAAAGATGCTGGAAGAGTGCCTGACGCCATCTGTCAAGCATGGTGGATGTAATGTGATGGTCTGGGGTTGCTTTGGTGCTGGTAAAGTGGGAGATTTGTACAAGGTAAAAGGGATTTTGAATAAGGAAGGCTATCACTCCATTTTGCAACACCATGCCATACCCTGTGGACAGCGCTTGATTGGAGCCAATTTCATCCTACAACAGGACAATGACCCAAAGCACACCTCCAAATTATGCAAGAACTATTTAGGGAAGAAGCAGGCAGCTGGTATTCTATCTGTAATGGAGTGGCCAGCGCAGTCACCAGATCTCAACCCCATAGAGCTGTTGTGGGAGCAGCTTGACCGTATGGTACGCAAGAAGTGCCCATCAAGCCAATCCAACTTGTGGGAGGGGCTTCTGGAAGCATGGGGTGAAATTTCTCCCGATTACCTCAGCAAATTAACAGCTAGAATGCCAAAGGTCTGCAATGCTGTAATTGCTGCAAATGGAGCATTCCTTGACTAAAACAAAGTTTGAAGGAGAAAATTATTATTTCAAATAAAAATCATTATTTCTAACCTTGTATAATTTCTAGTCATTTTGCAACTCATTTGATAAATATAAGTGTGAGTTTCCATGGAAAACACAAAATTGTCTGGGTGACCCTAAACTTTTGAACGGTAGTGTAAGTGAATACAGTGCAGTGAAATTCAGTGACTCACAGGTGACATCTTCTCAGATTGGAGTCATTCATGTTCTCTTTTCTTCTTCATCCGGCCCAGAACGCCATGTTGACTTCCAGTCTTTTTCATCTCCAATGCCCAAGCGCGAACCACAAGATACGTCATGAAAGTGTTGATGTAACCTGTATACCACGTTCACGTGGCCCAATGTGCCACGTCACAGCGTATTCAAATCATGGAAGCGTTCAGTCTACATGACTACCGCCCGTCACGGTGCGCATACCTTAGATCAAAATTTTGACATATAACTAACTCTAAGCCTCATAAGTTAATTTTCTTTAGCTATTATACTAGGATGTACAATTCTATATTAAAATATTATCATATTAGTCATGTGTCCTAGTATACCCACATCCAGCGATGGGTGGGATGGGTGAAACATAAAATAGTTTTCCATGAGTTTTGAACTGCGATGTGCTGCTGATCTCTCCTTTTGGGGGTAATATACAGGGAAAATGGGGGTTATATAAGGGACTCTCATCATCCCTGTATATACCAGCCATCATCCCCATATATAACCACCATTATCCGTGTATGTACCAGCCCACCATTATCTCGGTATAAAATCTCCATCACCCCTGTATATACCATTAGGGCGGGCACTGTCAGCTTGCTGTGGCGTGCGGGCATTGTGGCTAAACAAGAAGTAAATGGGGTGGGCATTGAGGACACCGTGGACCAATAGGATGCCTGAAACGCCGGTATATGGGAGAAGTCCAGCAGAATCTGAAAATATGCCTCCTGATTGCGTAAAGGCTATGTACACCATTGCACTGTATTTTTTAAATTGCCTTGTATGTATTGTGCAAAATAAATCACATTTCTAATTGGTCTACCATTTGTCTTCTGTACCTGCAGTGTATTTCAGTTTATGGCCAGCTGCTGTATTCAGTTATCTCTCTAAGGCCCTGTTCACACCTGCGTTGGTGTGTTTCGTTGTTCTGCTCCGTCAGTGGTGCAGAACAAAGGAATAACGGAAGCAACGGTTCAGTCGCACAACGGACACCGCCACCTGCCAACAGAACCCATTGACTTTAGTGGATTCCATTGGCTTTCCGTGATTTTACCAGAGACAATAGTGCAGATGTGAATGAGGCCTTATCTGTCAGTCATCACCCTAATGGCAAACTGAGCAGCAACTCTTTTGCAGGCTCATGAACAAGAATTTACTGTGGAATCTGCGCATGTGCATAGTCCTAATTACTGCATACCTCCTAACCGTCCCGGATACAGCGGGACAGTCCAGGATTCAGGGCGGTGTTACGCTGTCCCAAGCGGCCGGTGGTATGTTTTGGTGTCAACTGTATCTGCGTCCTCAGGATGCAGATACAGTTGAATCCAATGCTAATGTAAGCGATCGTCAGCTCCCTGCTTCTGTATTAGTACCACTCGCTGAGGAATTCCCGGGCACAGCGCTACTTTAAGTGCGGAGCCCCTTATCTCACTATCCATATATGTACATTGACGTCGGGGACTACTCATGGAGCGGAATCCACTGCCTTTGCATTGCTGATGGTCTGGCCGGGGATTCCGCTCCTAGGCGGAACCCCTGATGTCACTGTCCATATACGTACAGTTACATCAAGGGCTCCTCCTGGAGTGCAATCCCTGGCCACAGCGTGGCCGACGCTCTGAACAGGGATTCTGCTCCTATTACGTCACTGTCCATATATGGACAGTGACGGCAGGGGCTCCTCCTGGAGTGGAATCCCTGGGGGAGGGGGGTGGCACCATCTACATGGGCACTGTGTGTGACACTATCTATATGGGCACTGGCGCTTTATATGTGTGCACTTGTACTAGAGGTAGCTAAGGGGGCATTAAACTGTATGGGGGCAGCTATTTGTCATTATTTCTAGCAACGCATTCCCTTTAATACTGGCGTTTCATACACCAGTCCTATTAAACAGTTTGCTGGAGTAAGATGCAACACATTTATTAACATGCGAATGACTCTTAATAAATGTGTCGCATCTTTTAGTTGCAATGCGGCCTGTCATCAGTACTTTCTACGTGCTGCGGCCTGCTGTACATTTAAAGTACATTTTTAAAATGTATTTTATTGTCTGATTGGGGGGGGCATACAGTCTGATTGGGGGGGAGGTATGGGTCTGGCACGGACATTTGCCTTGTTACGCCCCCCAGAGATAAATCTGGGCCGCATTATACATATAGATTTCTGCTATAATTGACATCAGTTACTGGCGTAAATTATAGTAAAATTGTTGGCCATTTCTGCGAAGCCCCGGCCATTTTTTGCCCCCAAAAATGTCAACATTTGCGCATTTTGTGAATTTTCTACGCTAGTAAACTGTTGTAGAAAGGTTAATATATTCCCCCAAAGGCTACAGACCGTAATACAATATCTTGATGTAAGGATGTGTACACTTAATTGTGCAGCAACGCTTGTTGTCTCCATTCTATGTCAGTGTGGGAAGTAGATGTCCGGCCTTATGATTTTGTGATATGTGATAGACCCAGAATCCCAATCACCAAACCAAAGAATGCAAAATAAAGACACAAAACATTATAATTGGGTGTTAAATGGTCAAAACTTTTATTATATTATATGACCAAACCCAAAATGGCAAACCTCCGACTCACGAAGAGTCACCCTCCAGCACGCAGGAAAGGAAAAACCCCCTGTGGGGGAAACCTCTAGGGAAACCATGGCTGGAGGATTGCCCTTCCTCTGGGCTTAGAAGGTGCCAAAATATAATTTGTAACAGAATTTGTAAGTTTTCTCAGATTTTCAAGGAAAGACATTACAAATGAACGAACGAACGAACGAACGAACGAACGAACGAACGAACGAACGAACGAACGAACGAACGAACGAACGAACGAACGAACGAACGACATAAAACACATAAATCGGCTGATCTGGTTGGCTAGGCGGATGTCTCTCTTCCTGGGCACCCATTAAAATGAATGGTCGATCCACGGATGAGACGGGTCCTCCAGATGCCTCCTTGTAGCACCTGTCTCCGCTCCGGCTAATAGAGGGGGATCTCCTGCTGGAAACCCCCCTCTATTACAGACAACCCGTATTAACAGGATGGCATCACTGTGATGAAGAAGTGGTCTGGGGTGAAGGGTTTCCCTGCTAGAACCTCCAAATTACATCAGGTCGGTATTGGTGGGGAAGTCAAGCTCAAGGTCCTCAGTCACATCCAATATGGCGCTGAATGTGGCAGTAAAACCTTCTAATATGGAATCTTCTTTATGTCATAAACATTTGTATTTATGACATCAGCACCTTCATCATCATTACTACAGGAGTTTATTACCACTGCACAACTCATACATTGTGACGTCACCCACAGTGGTCTGAAGTGTTAACCCTTTAATGACTGGCAGTGTACTTACCACCGAGGCCATAAAGCTGAATAGAACATATCAGCGGCCATAAAGGAAAAGGGATAATGCAGGGAGCATCTCCGCACAATAACTATCCATGACAAAGGGTTGTCCAGGATGAGATAACTTGTCTGCTTTCTCCAAAAACCAGCACCACACCTGTCCATAGGTTGTGTGTGGTACTACAGCTCATTACCATTCACTTCAATGGAGCAAACCTGCAATACCAGATACAACCTGTGGATAGGTGTGGTGCTGTTTTTGGAAGAAAGCAGACATATTTTTCTAATCGTGCACAGCTCCTGTTAGAAATAGTTCAAAAAAAGGGGGGAGAAGGAGGAGAAGGGGAGAGGGAAAGAAGAAATTAAAAAAAGGTAAAAAGAGGAACTCTGAGGTAAAAGAAACCAAACTAGACTGAAAGGAGTCTGCTGGAGGTGCCAGATGGAAAGACAGATTCTGCCATGGGGACCAGATTAGTTGAAATGTATCTTGAAGGGGGGCTTCAGAGAGTGGGTTTTAACCCCTTCCCGCCCTATGAAGTGCTGTTGCATTGAAAAGCTATGCAGTTCATCTTCGAATGCAGCGTCACAAAAACAAATTATTTTGTAAAAAATAAAACTATATAAATTTGGTATCGACATAATCGTAGCGACCCGCAGAATCAAGTTATCATGCAATTCATGCCGTCCGATGAACACTGTAAAATCAAAACAGAAGTGGCGGAATTACAGGTTTTTTTTCAATTCACCCCACAAAATGTAGGTTTTTAAAAAAAATAATTTAATACATTATATGGTACATTAGTCCGCAGGGTAAATTCCACATAAACAGCGCCATTCATCGGTTAACTGTTTAAATGATACCAGTTCAAGTGACCTTTATCGAAAAACACCATAAGAAATGTTTTCACAATTAACCTTCTAATTGGGCCTAGCATGTGTGATACTGTCTGCTAAGCCGTTGTATCTAAGCATATTATATGTGATACTGTCTGCTGAGCCGCTGTCTCCTATCAAGTAGCAGAGCTATCAGGTGTCATAGTGTAATGAAACGGGGTAGGGAGACAGACAGGTGAGCCCTAATCTACCCGAAACTCAGTCCCTGCCTATTTGCACGGCCCGTCCTAAGTGACGGTGTACAACTGGGCGACGGTCCCTACGCTCAATAAGTGCAAGACAGACAACACAAGACAAGGGCACACAGAAGAAAAAGGGGGAGGTAGGGGCAGTTGCCCACGGAAACACCGTGCGCAACAGGCAGTGGTGAACGAGCCGAGACAAACCAGGAGAGTACGAAGTAGCAAATCAGAGCAGGAGAATAGTCAGTCAAGCCAGGATCAATAAGTAACAGCGGTCAATAAGGTAAGTAGCAAGAATCGCAGAGCCAGGAAACCAGACAATCACAGGCAAGGAACATGCTGCAAGTGAGGGTAAAAATAGACCAAGGGCAGGAGATAGAACCGTCAGGCCAGGCTTTGATAGGTTCTCCCTCTCCTCAGCCTGCCAGCCTGAGTGGTAACAGATCGCGCCACTCGAGCAGACCTTGGAGCTGATGAAGGCTGATTAACCCCGGGCGTCGACACAGAACCTGTGTCTGGCAAACCCTTTACAGTACCCCCCTTTTTATGAGGGGCCACTGGACTCTTCCTAGGTGGGCCTGGCTTGTTGGGGAACCGAAATTGGAACTTGCTGAGCAATATACCGGCGTGAACATCCCGGGCGGGTACCCAAGTCCTCTCCTCAGGCCCGTATCCTCTCCAATGGACCAGGTACTGGAGGGAGCCTTGGACCATCCTGCTGTCCACAATCTTGGCTACCTCGAATTCTACCCCATCCGGAGTGAGAACAGGGACCGGAGGTTTCCTCGATGTAGCCAAGGACGGGGAGCAGCTTTTCAAGAGGGAGGCAAGGAACACGTTGTGTATCTGAAAAGACGGGGGTAACTCCAGCCGGAAGGAGAAAGGGTTGAGGACCTCAATAATTTTGTATGGCCCTATATACCGGGGAGCAAACTTCTTGGACGGAACTTTAAGGCGCAAATTTTTAGAAGACAGCCACACCAGATCCCCGACCACAAGCAGAGGGTTAGTAGAACGTCTTTTATCTGCCTGAGTATTTTTGATGATCTGGGACGCCTCAAGGTTCTTCTGAACCTGGGCCCAGACTGTGCACAGTTCCCGATGAACGACATCTACCTCGGTATTGTTGGAACCACCAGTTGAAACGGAGGAGAACCGTGGATTAAGCCCAAAATTACAGAAGAAGGGGGAAACCCCCGACGAGCTACTGACCCGGTTATTAAGGGAAAATTCGGCGAGGGGAATGAAGGAGACCCAATCATCTTGAAAGTTTGAGATAAAACATCTTTAGTATAGTTCCACAGACTGATTAGTCCTCTCAGTTTGGCCATTAGTTTCAGGATGGAAGGCCGAGGAAAAGGACAGATCAATCTCCAGCTTCTTACAGAAACCTCTCCAAAACAATGAAACAAATTGTACCCCTCTGTCAGAAACAATATTGACCGGAACCCCATGGAGACGCAGGATGTGTTTGACAAACAAGGTAGCTAACGTCTTGGCATTGGGTAGTTTCTTGATGGGTGCAAAGTGGCACATCTTACTGAAGCGGTCTCCTACAACCCACACCACCGACGTGCCTTGGGACGGAGGCAGATCGGTGATAAAATCCATGGAGATATGGGTCCAAGGTCTATGGGGAATGGGCAAAGAACATAGTAAACCCGCAGGTCGGGACCTGGGAGTCTTGGACCTAGTACAAATTTCACAAGCGGCGACGTAGGCCTTAACGTCTTTAAGCAACCCAGGCCACCAATAGGTTCTAGAAATGAGGTGCTTGGTACCCAGGATGCCTGGATGGCCAGATAGTGCGGAGTCATGGTTCTCCCTGAGCAACCTTAGCCGGAATTGCAGGGGAACAAATAGATTGTTCTCAGGAAGGTTCTCGGGAGCAGAAGCTTGATCAGCCGCAATTTCGGAGACGAAGTCTGAATCCACAGAGGATATGATTATACCTGGCGGCAAAATACAAGCGGAATCCTCCTCAAGAGAGGGGCTGGCCATGAAACTACGCGACAGAGCATCAGCTTTAACATTTTTTGTCTAACTCCAAGGACTCCCCAGCCACAGCGAACAGGCCTTGACCCCCTCAAGCCTGAGAGTCCCGCCACAACAAAATAGCCCTCCCAATGCCATCCTGCAAGCCCAAGCACCACAAATCCATTCCCACATCATTCAGGTGAACACCATCTACACTCCAATACGCTCCAACTCGAGCTTCCAAGTCCCAGTGCCGAACACATATGCCGCCATTCCGCGCAACAAATGCAGACACCGCCCTGTTAACTTTTATCCTGGCTTTGTTGATCCGCTCCACCGACCGTGCCAAACGCCAGGATTTTCTAGGCACAATATCCGACCACACCGTCATCAAGTTCGGGTACAATGACCACAGGTGCAACAGATCGTGTTTTATGTCCCGAACCAACTCACGGAACGGGCGGGCCCCAAGATCGTTGCGCACAAGAAATCATCGAAATAATGAATGATCGAATCCACCCCCGCCACAGATTTGACCACCCATTCCAAAAATGAGCTAAACGCCTCAAAGTACGCACAAGAAATGGAACAACCCAAGGGGAGACACTGATCCAAATAAAAACCGCCCCCCCCCCCAAAACACCCCAGTAAACGCTGACTATCCGCATGCACCGGCAACAGCCGAAAAGCCGCCTCGACATCCGTCTTGAACATTAACGCCCCCCTACCATGGAAACGCACCCACTGCACCGCCGCGTCGAATGACGTATACACGACCGAGCAAAGATCCCGATCTATCCCGTCATTAACCGACAAGCCCTTAGGATAAGACAAATGGTGAATCAAACGGTATTTGTTCGCCTCCTTCTTCGGGACAACCCCCAGCGGGGAGACGACCAAACCCGGGATGGGGAGAGAACTAAAGGGCCCCGCCATGCGCCCCAAATCCACCTCTTTTGCCAATTTCTCCCTAACCACGTCAGGATGCTGGTAAGCTGACTTCAGATTTTTTATGGAAAAGGGGACCCTGTGAGGAGGGGAGGGGATACAAAAACCCACATTAAAATCATCAAACAACAACTGCGCACTGGCCCTGTCCGGATAACTATTTAGAAACCTGACTATCCTTTCCAGCTTCACTGGCGTTACCCCCATGACTGGCGTTAAAACCCCCACCCCCACCTCATTTTCCCTTGCGCAAGCATTTAGATGCCCCGTGGGACGCCCCATTGCATTGGGCACAAAGGTGCTTGAACTTGCAACCTGCACCGAATTTACACTGCCCCTCATTGTATTGCCAGCACAGCTCGAGCTTTGCGTTGCCCCCTGAGCTGGATTGACCAGATTGGCCTGCTGCCCCCCCCCCCGCTCCCGGGAAAGGATTGGCCCGTAACCAGAGGGCAATATCCCCGTGGTTCCACCTAATATTGGGCCGAACCGCCTTCCGTTGTCTAAACTGCTTGTCATAACGTAGCCAAGCTACCCCCCCATATACCCTATGTGCTTCCCCGATGGCATCCATATAGCAAAACAGGGGGGAGCAATATTCCGGAGCCTTTTCACCAATAACACTGGCCAAAATGGCGAACTCTTGCAACCAGTTAACAAATGTCTTAGGGATAAGGCGGTAACAACGCTTTTCCTCCTCCTCCTTCTTACTCTCATCTCGCTTCCCCTTCTCCAGATTAAATTTTTCCAGGGGCAACAATGAAAAAATTTCCACGTACTCGTCCTTCCAAATTTTTTCCCGAACTTCCTGCTTCAAGTGTGCCCCCAAAGGTCCTTCAAAACACACATAAACCTCCCCCTGGCTTTATCGTCCAACCGAACACCATCAACCGCCGCCGCCGAGTCGGTCTGAACAGACACCGCCACCGATTCCGTATTTGCTCCTACACTCGCAGCGACCGCCGCCGGGGCATTAAACCCTACCCTACCAGCCCCCACCCATGCCGCCACAGGAGACCGCGAAGGGGGCTCGGTGACCCCCGTCCCGTCGAGCCGGCCTAACAATTCCTTGACGCAACCAACCAACTCTCGCAGACTTTCCCCCCCACCCCCAACATTCCCAAACCCAGACCCCACATCACATAACCGCTCCTCAACTGCGGAACCCTCCCCCGAAACAGGAGACATAAGTATAGCAGGAAAAGGTAAAGATGGTGAAAACGACTCACCGAGCTGCATAGGTGCTGTGGACCCATCAGCTGGACCGTCCTGTCCACGAAGCTCCCCATCCTCAAGGTCTTCGGCAGCTCTGGTCCCATTTCCATGGCAGAACGCACAGGCGTGCTCAACGGCCGGAACCGAGGTGGGTGAGGGGCGGGCTCCCAAGCTCTCTCTCTGGTAGTCGACCGGCACCAGAGGGCCGGCAGCTCGCTGCCCGGAAGTCACCCTCGAAACAGACGAACTAGGCCTGCGGCCCAATGCAGGTCCCTTGCTTCCACCGGATCGCCGTGGGGCTCCACCCCCAGCCGGGACATACCAAGGGGCAGCCGTCCGAACCATGGAACCCGGCGTAGAACTGGCGAGTGGAGGCGTGACCGGAAGTAGAGGCTGCACCCACCCCACTTCCGCTGGACTCCGCTGCGAAGTGGGATTCCTTCCGACCCTGGCACCGGCTGCAGTATCTGTGCTGCCAGACGCCCGAGCCGGAGGTTCCCTCGCAGGGCTCCCTCTGTGGCGCCGAGTTCGACGAGCCACATCGAGGCTCAGCCTTTCTGGAGGACGCGAGCGCCGGACCCGGCGCGAGGGAGAGACTGCCGAAGGTACCGGAGCGTTGGCCACCGCTGCAGCTTGTTCCTCCAAACAGGCGGGGCCGAATGCAGCAGCCGCCGCCCGCATCTGCTCAATGAAGTGCTGCGCTGACATGAGGTAAGGTGGCCGCCGGATGGGAGATGCGTGGATGGATGTCTTACTCCGTGCGCTGCTCCTGACCAAAAGACCAGGAAGTCAGCGCACTTCCGGCTAACCCTCACCGGATCCCCTCCCTCTCCTAGACCATCCCCCTCCACTAACTCTCCCCTTTGGCTGTGACACGATCCTCCCTCCTATCCCCGTCATGTCTGGCCTACCCTCCATTGTGGCAGAGTCCGTTCGGCCTGTGCTTTCTATGGTTTCGTGCTTGGGATTTTGGGTCTATCACATATCACAAAATCATAAGGCCGGACATCTACTTCCCACACTGACATAGAATGGAGACAACAAGCGTTGCTGCACACATCGATTACATTAAGATATTGTAAAACGGTCTGTAGCCTTTGGGGGAATATATTAACCTTTCTACAACAGTTTACTAGCGTAGAAAATCCACAAAATGCGCAAATGTCAACATTTTTGGGGGCAAAAAATGGGCAGGGCTTAGCAGAAATGGCCAACAATTTTACTATAATTTACGCCAGTAACTGATGTAAATTATAGCAGAAATCTATATGTATAGTGCAGCCCAGATTTATCTCTGGGGGGCGTAACAAGGCAAAGGTCCGTGCCAGACCCATACCTCCCCACCAATCAGACTGTATGCCCCCCCAATCAGACAATAAAATACATTTTAAAAATGTACTTACCTCACCACTCCGTTTCTCCCACCCGGATTCCCTCAGACTCTTACAGCAGGCCGCAGCATGTAGAAAGTACTGATGACAGGCCGCGTTGCAGCTAAAAGATGCGACACATTTATTAAGAGTAGTTCGCCTGTTAATAAATGTGTTGCATCTTACTCCAGCAAACTGTTTAATAGGACTGGTGTATGAAACTCCAGTATTAAAGGGAATGTGTCGCTAGAATTGGTTTTTTTTTTTTCAGTTAAACAGTTAATATATAAATGATTACACATTGTTTTAATTTTTTTTATTTTTTCACAAGTCAGGAAATATTATAAATTAGGTTCTAATTTATAACATTTCCATGTGCTGGTCACTAGAGGGAGCAATTCCCAAAATTGCAGCATTGGCATGTGGTAAAGCAACCTCTTTGCCTTATGCTGCAAATTTGTAGTAGACACACTCCCTCTAGTGTCCTCCCAGAATCCCCCCTCCTTTATCCTGACTAGTGCCAGGAGATAGGAGGTGGTTGAATGTTCAAACCTCCTACACTGTGTGCCGCCATTTTCTGAGCGAATGCACAGTGTAGGAGGATTAGATACAGTGATCATTAGACAGTATAACATTAACATACACACACATCACATACACAAACATAACTTACCTACTCCTGCCGCCTCCGCCCTGCCGCTCCTAGTCCTTGCGTCTGCGCTGCCTTCAACATATGGCCGGAAGCCGCGACTGGAAGTCATCATCTTACTGTACGGCCGTGGCTTCCGGTCCACATGAAAATGGCGCCGGATGTCGCTCTACCAAAGACCTTCCTTTTGGTCTGTGTGGGAGCGGCGCATGCGCCGTTCCCACACAGACGGCAACGCTATAGTGAATGGAACGGCTCCCGTTCTCATTCTCTATGGGGATGTATGTGCCGTATTCCATCTCTGTATGCGTCGTTAATGGACAGATACAGAGATGAAAAAAAAAATGGCAGCCCCATAGAGAAGTAAAAGAAAGAAAAAAGTACAACACAAAAACACAAATAAATACAATTTATTTTAATGAAATACTAAAAGCAATATTATATAATAAAAAAAAAAATTCCGTGACGCCTTCCCTTTAAAGGGGTTTTCCACGTTCTGACAACTGATGACCTATCCACTGTATAGGTCATCAGTATATGATCGGTGCGTGTCCGACACCTGGACCCCGCACCGATCCGCCACTCCAGCTGCCTCCGGGCACCGGACAACACTGCCGGAAGCAGATGGCTCCTGTCAAAGAATAGAGGCCAAGCTGCAGTTCTGCCGAACGGCCGCTATGCAGTGATCAGAGCCATTTGCTTCCGGCAGTGTTGTCCGGAGCCCGGAGGCAGCTGGACTGGCAGATCGGTGCGGGGTCTGGTGTAGTAACGATTGTTGGCCCCCATACATTACCGATGATTGCTCCTTGTGACACGCTGCATCGTCGATTGGCGCTGGTTTTCATGGTCAGTATCGGGACGTCTAAAAGGACCTTTATTTCCTCAGACACCACCATAACTAGGCGTTGGAACCAACCCTTCCACCTTAGCGGGTAAAGATGAACCTTCTAAAAGGTTCATTATATACACATAAGGGCTAACGGTGAAAACACAGAGGTGCTCACCATATATCCAGCGTATAACTGTGTCCTCCAAATCTTACGGAGCAGGAGTTGTTCTACATTCCTGTTTATATCCCAGACACGTTCATACCATTTTAGACAATGAATCGAAATATTGCCAACTTGTGGCGAATCCAAGCACCGCATGTAAAGAATCTTTAAAAAATCTGCTAGAAGAAGGAATTGGATTAGGAGTATTAGCCAAGAAACAGGAAGAATACCTACTGATAGAATTCCCTATTGTTCCCATATTCCAATTCCATGGGATGCCAAAAATCCATAACTTTGCATGGTCTTGAAACTTGGGTTATCTGTGACGTAGTTGGCTAGTACCCCTGCAAACAGGCCTGCCATCAGGGTAGTACCGCTGGTACTACTGTCAGGGCCCTGGCCACAAAAGTAAAATAAATTGGGCAGCCGCCGCTCATCAAGGTTATGATCAGAGGTAATTGGTTTGTAGAAAGGAATGCTCCCACCTTTAGAGTTACTTAGTAATATGTCGAAATTTTGATCTAAGGTTTGCACACCATGACGGTCGGTAGTCATGTAGACCGGACGCTTCCATGATTTGAATACGCTGTGATGTGGCACATTGGGTCACAGGAACGTGGTGTAAAGGATCTGCCAGACACAGCTTCTGTGTCGACGCTCGTGGTTAATCAGTCTGCACCTGCTCCTAGGTCTGATAGAGTGACTCGATCTGCTACCACTCTGGTAGGCTTAGAAGTGGGAGAACCTATCACAGCCTGGCCAGACGGTTCTAGCTCCCGCCCTCGGTCTATTTATACCTTCATTTCTTGCTTGTCTTTGCCTGTGATTCTTTCCTGTTTCCTGGCTCTGCTGCTCCTGCTATTATTATTGACCTTGCTTCATTTTGACCCTGGCTTTACTGACTACACTCATGCTCTGCGTTTGGTACCCCTTACACTACTGGTTTGACTCGGCTCGTTCACTACGCCTGTTGCTCTTGGTATTGCCGTGGGCAGCTGCCCCATTTCCCTTAGCTTCTGTGTACCCTTGTCTGTTTGTCTGACATGCACATATTGAGCGTAGGGACCGTCGCCCAGTTGTACGACGTCGCCTAGGACGGGCCCTGCAAGTAGGCAGGGACTGAGTGGCGGGTAGATTAGGGCTCACCTGTCTGTCTCCCTACCCCGTCATTACATAATCACAGGCCCATATACCTTTTCTAAACTGGTCCCTGACACAACTATGGACCCTCTTGAGACCCTGGCTCAGCAAATGCAGGGCCTCTCCCTACAGGTCCAAGCCCTGGCTCAGAGGGGCAACCAGCGTGATGCTACCCTGGTAGTGCCCTACCTCACTTTTTTCTCCTTTCGGGAGAGTTGTAGGCTCTATTTCCGTCTAGGGCCCCACTTGTAATGGCAGGAAGGAGGTGAAGGGAACAAGTGAGCCCTAATCTACCCACCGCCCTGTCCCTGCCTACTTGCAACGACCCGCCCTAGGCGACGGGGTACAACTTGGCGGCGGTCCCTACGCTGTCTAAGTGCAAGGGAGTACAAACAGGGAACACGCAAGGGAAGGGGCAGTAGCCCACGGAACGCCGCGAGGAAACGGAGCGGTGAATGAGTCAGTCAGGATCAGGATGTAGTGGAGTATACCAACGAGAGTACGGAGCAGGAAGCAAGCCAGGGGCAAAGCGAAGCAGGATAAGCGGAACTGAAGCAAGGCAGAAGCACGGCAGAAGCAGGCTGGAGCAAGGCAGCAGTGGGGCCAGGAATCCAAGAAGAATAACAAGCACTGAGGAAGAGAACACGGCAGGTATAAATGGACAGGGGGCGGAGCTAACTCCGACTGACCAGGCCGCGATAGGCTCTCCCACTCCTGAGCCTGCCACCCTGGTTGGTGGGAGCCGGTGTCAGTCTAAGAGGTCTGGCCTCAGGTGTCGACTGATTAATCCCGGGAGTATACACAGACGTAGTACCTGGCAGATCCTTTACAGTACTCCCCCTTTTATGAGGGGCCACCGGACCCTTACTAAGAGGACCCGGTTTAGTGGGGAAGAGAAGGTGGAACCTCCTGATCAATACCCCAGCGTGAACATCACGAGCAGGTACCCAAGTCCTCTCCTCCGGCCCGTATCCTCTCCAATGGACCAGGTACTGGAGGGAGCCCTGGATCATCCTACTGTCCATAATCTTGGCCACCTCGAATTCCACCCCCTCAGGGGTGAGAATGGGAACAGGAGGTTTCCTCGAGGGGGACCAGGACGGGGAGCAGCGTTTAAGGAGGGAGGCATGGAAGACGTCATGTATGCGAAAGGATGGGGGCAGCTCCAGACGGAAGGATACAGGGTTGAGGACTTCAATGATCTTATAAGGTCCAATAAATCGGGGAGCAAACTTCCTGGACGGGACCTTAAGGCGCAAGTTCCTGGACGACAACCAGACCAGATCCCCGACGACAAACCGGGGGTTAGCAGAACGTCTACTATCAGCCTGAATCTTTTGTACGCTCTGGGACGCCTCTAGGTTCTTCTGAACCTGGGCCCAGACTGTGCACAGTTCCCGATGAACGTCCCCTACCTCGGGATTATTGGAACAACCAGGAGAAACGGAGGAGAACCTTGGGTTAAACCCGAAATTACAGAAAAACGGGGAGACCCCTGACGAGTTACTGACCCGGTTATTCAGGGAAAATTCGGCGAGGGGAAGGAATGAGACCCAATCAAATTGACAGTCAGAGATGAAACACCTTAAATATTGTTCCAGGGATTGGTTAGTCCTTTCTGTTTGGCCATTAGTTTCGGGATGGAAGGCGGAGGAGAAGGACAGATCAATCTCCAACTTTTTACAAAAAGCTCTCCAAAATAAGGAAACAAATTGTACCCCTCTGTCAGAAACGATATTGACTGGGGCCCCATGGAGACGCAGAATGTGTTTAACAAACAAAGAAGCTAACGTCTTGGCGTTAGGTAGTTTCTTAAGGGGCACAAAGTGGCACATCTTGCTGAAGCGGTCTACTACCACCCACACCACCGACTTGCCCTGAGATGGAGGTAAATCGGTGATAAAATCCATGGAGATATGGGTCCAAGGTCTCTGGGGAATGGGCAAGGAACGTAGTAAGCCCGCAGGTCGGGACCTAGGGGTCTTGGACCTAGCACAAACCTCACAAGCGGCGACGTAAGCCCTAACGTCTTTAGGCAACCCAGGCCACCAATAGTTTCTGGTAATGAGGTGTTTGGTACCCAAGATGCCAGGATGACCAGATAGTGCGGAGTCATGGTTTTCCCTGAGTACCCTTAGCCGGTATTGCAGGGGGACAAACAGTTTGTCCCCAGGGAGGTTCCCGGGAGCTGAACCTTGATCAGGCGCGATGTCAGAAGCTAAATCAGAATCAGTGGCAGAAACGATTATACCAGGGGGTAAAATACAAGCAGGATCCTTCTTGGAAGGAGGATTGGCCATGAAACTACGTGACAGTGCATCAGCCTTAATATTTTTGGACCCAGCCCTATAGGTAACCAAGAAATTAAATCTGGTAAAGAATAGTGCCCAACGAGCTTGTCTAGGATTAAGCCTCCGGGCAGATTCTAGGAAAACCAAATTCTTGTGGTCTGTAAGGACCGTTACCTGGTGTCTGGCCCCCTCCAGGAAGTGACGCCACTCTTCAAAAGCCCATTTAATGGCTAAAAGTTCGCGGTTGCCAATATCATAGTTACTCTCCGTGGGCGAAAACTTCCTAGAGAAGTAAGCACAGGGGCGGAGATGGGTGAGGGAGCTGGTACCCTGGGACAAGACGGCCCCCACTCCCACCTCGGATGCGTCAACCTCCACAATAAATGGCTCCCTTTGGTTGGGCTGAACCAGCACGGGGGCCGAGATAAAGCACTTCTTGAGGGTCTCAAAAGCCTGGACGGCCTCAGGGGGCCAATGGAGGACATCAGCACCCTTGCGAGTAAGGTCCGTAAGAGGCTTAGCGAAGACCGAGAAGTTGGCAATAAATCTCCTGTAATAGTTAGCGAACCCCAAAAAACACTGTAGCGCCTTCAGGGAGGCAGGTTGGACCCATTCCGCCACAGCCTGAACCTTGGCAGGGTCCATGCGGAATTCATGAGGAGTGAGGATTTGACCTAAAAATGGTATCTCCTGTACCCCAAACACACATTTTTCGGTCTTCGCAAACAGATTATTTTCCCGGAGGACCTGGAGGACCTTCCTGACATGCTCCACGTGGGAGGACCAGTCCTTGGAAAACACCAGTATGTCATCAAGGTACACTACAAGAAAATTACCCAGGTAATTTCTCAGAATTTCATTAATAAAATTCTGGAAGACGGCAGGGGCATTACACAACCCAAAGGGCATGACCAGGTATTCGAAATGACCTTCGGGTGTATTGAACGCAGTTTTCCACTCATCCCCCTCTTTGATGCGGATAAGGTTATATGCCCCCCGTAGATCGAACTTAGAAAACCATTGGGCCCCCTGAACCTGATTAAAAAGATCCGGAATCAAAGGAAGGGGATACTGGTTCCTTACGGTGACCTTCTTCATGTTCCGATAATCAATGCACGGCCTAAGACCACCATCCTTCTTCCCCACAAAGAAGAAGCCAGCACCTACAGGAGAAGTCGAGGGGCGAATGAAACCCTTGGCCAGGCATTCTTGGATATACTCCCTCATAGCTTCACGTTCAGGACATGAAAGATTAAATATCCTACCCTTAGGAAGCTTGGCACCAGATCGATGGCGCAATCGTAATCTCTATGAGGGGGCAACACCTCGGAGGCCTCCTTAGAAAACACATCAGCGAAGTCCTGAACAAACTCAGGAAGCGTGTTGGCTTGTTATTATGTAATGGCAGGAAGGAGGTGAAGGGAACAAGTGAGCCCTAATCTACCCACCGCCCTGTCCCTGCCTACTTGCAACGACCCGCCCTAGGCGACGGGGTACAACTTGGCGGCGGTCCCTACGCTGTCTAAGTGCAAGGGAGTACAAACAGGGAACACGCAAGGGAAGGGGCAGTAGCCCACGGAACGCCGCGAGGAAACGGAGCGGTGAATGAGTCAGTCAGGATCAGGATGTAGTGGAGTATACCAACGAGAGCACGGAGCAGGAAGCAAGCCAGGGGCAAAGCGAAGCAGGATAAGCAGAACTGAAGCAAGGCAGAAGCACGGCAGAAGCAGGCTGGAGCAAGGCAGCAGTGGGGCCAGGAATCCAAGAAGAATAACAAGCACTGAGGAAGAGAACACGGCAGGTATAAATGGACAGGGGGCGGAGCTAACTCCGACTGACCAGGCCGCGATAGGCTCTCCCACTCCTGAGCCTGCCACCCTGGTTGGTGGGAGCCGGTGTCAGTCTAAGAGGTCTGGCCTCAGGTGTCGACTGATTAATCCCGGGAGTATACACAGACGTAGTACCTGGCAGATCCTTTACACCACTCCTCAGGTTCTGAGAGCCAGCAAGTGGGTATAATTATGTCCCGGCTCCAGGACGGGCCCCAAGAATGGGCCTTCTCCTTGGCTCCTGACGCCCCTGAACTTTCCTCTGTTGATTCTTTTTTTTTCTGCTCTCGGGCTCATCTATGACGAGACTGACAAGACTGATTTTGCCGAGAGTCAGCTGGTGACCTTACGTCAGGGTAAGACACCCATTGAGGAGTACTGCTCTGACTTTAGAAAGTGGTGTGTAGCTTCTCGGTGGAATGACCCTGCCTTGAGGTGCCAGTTTAGATTGGGTCTGTCGAACGCCCTGAAAGACCTGTTAGTTAGCTATCCCTCTTCTGACTCCCTAGATCAGGTTATGGCTTTAGCGGTACGTCTTGACCGACGTCTCAGGGAACGACGACTTGAACGTTTTTGTGCTTTCTCCTCTGCCTCCCCCATTATGGCTCCCGAGGTTCCGTTGCTTCGTTCTTCCACGGAAAACTCGGATGAACCAATGCAACTCGGGGCCTCCGTGTCTCCCCAACAACGTAGAGAGCTCCGCAGGAAGAATGGTCTCTGCTTCTACTGTAGGGATGACAAGCATCAAGTGAACAACTGTCCTAGGCGTAAGAATAAGCAGCCGGAAGAACTTCCGCGCCTAAGTTACCATCGGGGAGGTCACTTGGGCGAACAGGTATTTCCCGTAAATATGAAACCTTAAAAGATCTTGCTTCCCTTTCAGGTCTCTTTTGAGGGTAGGTCTGCTACCGGCAGTGCCATCGTGGATTTAGTGTCTTCTGATAATATTATGTCTGTGGAATTTGCTATGTTTCTAGCTATGCCATTGATTGATTTGCCTAAACCTGTCCCGGTAGTGGGTATCGACTCCACTCCACTTGCTAATGGTTATTTTACGCAGCATACCCCTGTTTTTTAACTCATTGTTGGCTCCATGCATTTGGAGCAGTGCTCTGTACTGGTGATGCAGGGATTATCGTCTGATTTGGTTTTAGGCCTTCCCTGGTTGCAGATGCATAATCCCACGTTTAACTGGAATACTGGGGATCTTACCAAATGGGGTAATGAATGCATGACGTCATGTTTTTCTGTTAATTTTATTTCTCTCCCTGAGGAGGTGAACACTCTACCTGAGTTTATTCAGGACTTCGCTGATGTTTTTTCTAAAAAGGCCTCCGAAGTGTTACCTCCTCATAGAGAATACGATTGCGCAATCGATTTGGTACCAGGAGCTAAGCTCCCTAAGGGTAGGATATTTAATCTCTCTTGTCCCGAACGTGAGGCCATGAGAGAGTATATCCCAGAATGCCTGGCCAAGGGTTACATTCGCCCCTCTACTTCTCCGGTAGGTGCTGGCTTCTTCTTCATAGGGAAGAAGGATGGTGGTCTTAGGCCGTGCATCGATTACTGAAACTTGAATAAGGTCACTGTAAGGAACAAGTATCCCCGTCCTTTGATTCCCATTGGTTCTCTAAGTTTGATCTTCGGGGGGCTTATAACCTTATCCGCATCAGAGAGGAGGATGAGTGGAAGACTACGTTTAACACGGCAGAAGGTCATTTAGAATACGTCGTCATGCCATTTGGGTTGTGTAATGCTCCCGCGGTCTTCCACAATTTCATAAATTAGATTTTAAGACAATACCTGGGGGTATTTCTTGTAGTGTACCTTGATGACATACTTGTGTTTTCCAAGCACTGGTCCTCCCACTTTGAGCATGTCAGGAAGGTGCTCCAGGCCCTTCGGGAAAACAAACGCTTTGCTAAAACCGAAAAATGGGTGTTTTGGGGTGCAGGAGATACCATTTTTGAGTCAAATCCTCACTCCTCATGAATTCCGCATGGACCCTGCCAAGGTTCAGGCTGTGGCGGAATGGGTCCAACCTGCCTCCCTGAAGGCATTACAGTGCTTCCTGGGGTTTGCTAATTATTACAGGAGATTTATTGCTAACTTCTCGGTCATCGCTAAGCCTCTAACGGACCTCACTCGTAAAGGTCCGTGCTGATCTCCTCCACTGGTCTCCAGAGGCGGTCCAGGCTTTTGAGGTCCTTAAGAGGTGCTTTGTCTCTGTCCCAGTGCTGATTCAGCCTAACCAAATGGAGCCATTCATCGTGGAGGTTGACGCCTCCGAGGTGGGATTGGATGCTGGCTTGTCCCAGGGTACCAGGTCCCTTACCCATCTCTGTCCCTGTGCCTACTTCTCCAGGAAGTTCTCCTCCTCTGAGAGAAACTATGACGTTGGCAACCGCGAACGCTTAGCCATTAAATGGGCATTTGAAGAGTGGCGTCACTTTTTTTTTTTTACAGTCAGTATAGTAATGCATGCGGCACTTTACAGTCAGTATAGTAACACATGTGGCACTTTACAGTCAGTATAGTAACGCACGCGGCACTTTACAGTCAGTATAGTAACACATGCTGCACTTTACAGTCAGTATAGTAACACACGCTGCTCTTTAAAGTCAGTATAGTAACACACGCTGCACTTTACAGTCAGTATAGTAACACATGCTGCACTTTACAGTCAGTATAGTAACACATGCGGCACTTTACAGTCAGTATAGTAACACACGCTGCACTTTACAGTCAGTATAGTAACGCACGCTGCACTTTACAGTCAGTATAGTAACACATGGTGCTATTTACAGTCAGTATAGTAACACAAGCTGCTCTTTACAGTCAGTATAGTAACACATGCTGCTCTTTACAGTCTGTATAGTAACACATGCTGCACTTTACAGTCAGTATAGTAACACATGCTGCTCTTTACAGTCAGTATAGTAACACATGGTGCTCTTTACAGTCAGTATAGTAATACAAGCTGCTCTTTACAGTCAGTATAGTAACACATGCGGCACTTTACAGTCAGTATAGTAACACATGCTGCACTTTACAGTCAGTATAGTAACACACGCTGCACTTTACAGTCAGTATAGTAACACATGCTGCTCTTTACAGTCAGTATAGTAACACACGCTGCACTTTACAGTCAGTATAGTAACACACGCTGCACTTTACAGTCAGTATAGTAACACATGCTGCACTTTACAGTCAGTATAGTAACACACGCGGCACTTTACAGTCATTATAGTAACACGCTGCACTTTACAGTCAGTATAGTAACGCACGCTGCTCTTTACAGTCAGTATAGTAACGCACGCTGCACTTTACAGTCAGTATAGTAGCGCACGCTGCACTTTACAGTCAGTATAGTAACACACGCTGCACTTTACAGTCAGTATAGTAACACACGCTGCACTTTACAGTCAGTATAGTAACGCACGCTGCACTTTACAGTCAGTATAGTAACGCACGCTGCTCTTTACAGTCAGTATAGTAACGCACGCTGCACTTTACAGTCAGTATAGTAACACACGCTGCACTTTACAGTCAGTATAGTAACACACGCTGCTCTTTACAGTCAGTATAGTAACGCACGCTGCACTTTACAGTCAGTATAGTAACGCACGCTGCACTTTACAGTCAGTATAGTAACGCACGCTGCACTTTACAGTCAGTATAGTAACGCACGCTGCTCTTTACAGTCAGTATAGTAACACACGCTGCTCTTTACAGTCAGTATAGTAACGCACGCTGCACTTTACAGTCAGTATAGTAACGCATGCGGCACTTTACAGTCAGTATAGTAACGCATGCTGCACTTTACAGTCAGTATAGTAACGCACGCTGCACTTTACAGTCAGTATAGTAACACACGCGGCACTTTACAGTCAGTATAGTAACACATGCTGCTCTTTACAGTCAGTATAGTAACGCATGCGGCACTTTACAGTCAGTATAGTAACGCACGCTGCACTTTACAGTCAGTATAGTAACACACGCTGCTCTTTACAGTCAGTATAGTAACACACGCTGCACTTTACAGTCAGTATAGTAACGCACGCTGCACTTTACAGTCAGTATAGTAACACATGCTGCACTTTACAGTCAGTATAGTAACGCACGCTGCTCTTTACAGTCAGTATAGTAACACACGCTGCACTTTACAGTCAGTATAGTAACGCACGCTGCACTTTACAGTCAGTATAGTAACACATGCTGCACTTTACAGTCAGTATAGTAACGCACGCTGCACTTTACAGTCAGTATAGTAACACACGCTGCACTTTACAGTCAGTATAGTAACACACGCGGCACTTTACAGTCAGTATAGTAACGCACGCTGCACTTTACAGTCAGTATAGTAACGCACGCTGCTCTTTACAGTCAGTATAGTAACGCACGCTGCACTTTACAGTCAGTATAGTAACGCATGCTGCACTTTACAGTCAGTATAGTAACACATGCGGCACTTTACAGTCAGTATAGTAACACATGCGGCACTTTACAGTCAGTATAGTAACGCACGCTGCACTTTACAGTCAGTATAGTAACTCACGCTGCTCTTTACAGTCAGTATAGTAACGCACGCTGCACTTTACAGTCAGTATAGTAACGCACGCCGCACTTTACAGTCAGTATAGTAACGCATGCGGCACTTTACAGTCAGTATAGTAACGCACGCTGCACTTTACAGTCAGTATAGTAACACACGCGGCACTTTACAGTCAGTATAGTAACACACGCGGCACTTTACAGTCAGTATAGTAACGCACGCTGCACTTTACAGTCAGTATAGTAACACATGCTGCACTTTACAGTCAGTATAGTAACACATGCTGCACTTTACAGTCAGTATAGTAACACATGCTGCACTTTACAGTCAGGATAGTAACACATGCGGCACTTTACAGTCAGTATAGTAACACACGCTGCACTTTACAGTCAGTATAGGAACACATGCGGCACTTTACAGTCAGTATAGTAACACATGCGGCTCTTTACAGTCAGTATAGTAACACATGCGGCACTTTACAGTCAGTATAGTAACACACGCTGCACTTTACAGTCAGTATAGTAACACACGCGGCACTTTACAGTCAGTATAGTAACACATGCTGCACTTTACAGTCAGTATAGTAACTCACGCTGCACTTTACAGTCAGTATAGTAACGCATGCTGCACTTTACAGTCAGTATAGTAACACATGCTGCACTTTACAGTCAGTATAGTAACACATGCTGCACTTTACAGTCAGTATAGTAACACATGCGGCACTTTACAGTCAGTATAGTAACACACGCTGCACTTTACAGTCAGTATAGTAACACACGCTGCACTTTACAGTCAGTATAGTAACGCACGCTGCACTTTACAGTCAGTATAGTAACGCACGCTGCTCTTTACAGTCAGTATAGTAACGCACGCTGCACTTTACAGTCAGTATAGTAACACACGCTGCACTTTACAGTCAGTATAGTAACACACGCTGCACTTTACAGTCAGTATAGTAACGCACGCTGCACTTTACAGTCAGTATAGTAACACACGCTGCACTTTACAGTCAGTATAGTAACATACGCTGCTCTTTAAAGTCAGTATAGTAACACACGCTGCACTTTACAGTCAGTATAGTAACACATGCTGCACTTTACAGTCAGTATAGTAACACATGCAGCACTTTACAGTCAGTATAGTAACGCACGCTGCACTTTACAGTCAGTATAGTAACACACGCTGCACTTTACAGTCAGTATAGTAACGCATGCTGCACTTTACAGTCAGTATAGTAACACATGGTGCTCTTTACAGTCAGTATAGTAACACAAGCTGCTCTTTACAGTCAGTATAGTAACACATGCTGCTCTTTACAGTCAGTATAGTAACACATGCTGCACTTTACAGTCAGTATAGTAACACATGCTGCTCTTTACAGTCAGTATAGTAACACATGGTGCTCTTTACAGTCAGTATAGTAACACAAGCTGCTCTTTACAGTCAGTATAGTAACACATGCGGCACTTTACAGTCAGTATAGTAACACATGCTGCACTTTACAGTCAGTATAGTAACGCACGCCGCACTTTACAGTCAGTATAGTAACACATGCTGCTCTTTACAGTCAGTATAGTAACACACGCTGCACTTTACAGTCAGTATAGTAACATACGCTGCTCTTTAAAGTCAGTATAGTAACACACGCTGCACTTTACAGTCAGTATAGTAACACATGCTGCACTTTACAGTCAGTATAGTAACACATGCAGCACTTTACAGTCAGTATAGTAACGCACGCTGCACTTTACAGTCAGTATAGTAACACACGCTGCACTTTACAGTCAGTATAGTAACGCATGCTGCACTTTACAGTCAGTATAGTAACACACGCTGCACTTTACAGTCAGTATAGTAACACACGCGGCATTTTACAGTCATTATAGTAACACGCTGCACTTTACAGTCAGTATAGTAACGCACGCTGCTCTTTACAGTCAGTATAGTAACGCACGCTGCACTTTACAGTCAGTATAGTAGCGCACGCTGCACTTTACAGTCAGTATAGTAACACACGCTGCACTTTACAGTCAGTATAGTAACACACGCTGCACTTTACAGTCAGTATAGTAACGCACGCTGCACTTTACAGTCAGTATAGTAACGCACGCTGCTCTTTACAGTCAGTATAGTAACGCACGCTGCACTTTACAGTCAGTATAGTAACACACGCTGCACTTTACAGTCAGTATAGTAACACACGCTGCTCTTTACAGTCAGTATAGTAACACACGCTGCACTTTACAGTCAGTATAGTAACGCACGCTGCACTTTACAGTCAGTATAGTAACGCACGCTGCACTTTACAGTCAGTATAGTAACACACGCTGCACTTTACAGTCAGTATAGTAACACACGCTGCACTTTACAGTCAGTATAGTAACACATGCTGCACTTTACAGTCAGTATAGTAACACATGCTGCACTTTACAGTCAGTATAGTAACACATGCTGCACTTTACAGTCAGTATAGTAACGCACGCTGCTCTTTACAGTCAGTATAGTAACACACGCTGCTCTTTACAGTCAGTATAGTAACACACGCTGCACTTTACAGTCAGTATAGTAACGCATGCGGCACTTTACAGTCAGTATAGTAACGCATGCTGCACTTTACAGTCAGTATAGTAACGCACGCTGCACTTTACAGTCAGTATAGTAACACACGCTGCACTTTACAGTCAGTATAGTAACACATGCTGCTCTTTACAGTCAGTATAGTAACACATGCTGCACTTTACAGTCAGTATAGTAACACACGCTGCTCTTTACAGTCAGTATAGTAACACACGCTACACTTTACAGTCAGTATAGTAACGCACGCTGCACTTTACAGTCAGTATAGTAACACACGCGGCACTTTACAGTCAGTATAGTAACACATGCTGCTCTTTACAGTCAGTATAGTAACACATGCTGCACTTTACAGTCAGTATAGTAACACACGCTGCTCTTTACAGTCAGTATAGTAACACACGCTACACTTTACAGTCAGTATAGTAACGCACGCTGCACTTTACAGTCAGTATAGTAACACATGCTGCACTTTACAGTCAGTATAGTAACGCACGCTGCTCTTTACAGTCAGTATAGTAACACACGCTGCACTTTACAGTCAGTATTGTAACACACGCGGCACTTTACAGTCAGTATAGTAACGCACGCTGCACTTTACAGTCAGTATAGTAACGCACGCTGCTCTTTACAGTCAGTATAGTAACGCACGCTGCACTTTACAGTCAGTATAGTAACGCATGCTGCACTTTACAGTCAGTATAGTAACACATGCGGCACTTTACAGTCAGTATAGTAACACATGCGCCACTTTACAGTCAGTATAGTAACGCACGCTGCACTTTACAGTCAGTATAGTAACTCACGCTGCTCTTTACAGTCAGTATAGTAACGCACGCTGCACTTTACAGTCAGTATAGTAACGCACGCCGCACTTTACAGTCAGTATAGTAACGCATGCGGCACTTTACAGTCAGTATAGTAACGCACGCTGCACTTTACAGTCAGTATAGTAACACACGCGGCACTTTACAGTCAGTATAGTAACACACGCGGCACTTTACAGTCAGTATAGTAACGCACGCTGCACTTTACAGTCAGTATAGTAACACATGCTGCACTTTACAGTCAGTATAGTAACACATGCTGCACTTTACAGTCAGTATAGTAACACATGCTGCACTTTACAGTCAGGATAGTAACACATGCGGCACTTTACAGTCAGTATAGTAACACACGCTGCACTTTACAGTCAGTATAGGAACACATGCGGCACTTTACAGTCAGTATAGTAACACATGCGGCTCTTTACAGTCAGTATAGTAACACATGCGGCACTTTACAGTCAGTATAGTAACACACGCTGCACTTTACAGTCAGTATAGTAACACACGCGGCACTTTACAGTCAGTATAGTAACACATGCTGCACTTTACAGTCAGTATAGTAACGCACGCTGCACTTTACAGTCAGTATAGTAACGCACGCTGCACTTTACAGTCAGTATAGTAACGCATGCTGCACTTTACAGTCAGTATAGTAACACATGCTGCACTTTACAGTCAGTATAGTAACACATGCTGCACTTTACAGTCAGTATAGTAACACATGCTGCACTTTACAGTCAGTATAGTAACGCACGCTGCACTTTACAGTCAGTGTAGTAACACATGCTGCACTTTACAGTCAGTGTAGTAACACATGCTGCACTTTACAGTCAGTATAGTAACACACGCTGCACTTTACAGTCAGTATAGTAACGCACGCTGCACTTTACAGTCAGTATAGTAACACATGCTGCTCTTTACAGTCAGTATAGTAACGCACGCTGCACTTTACAGTCAGTATAGTAACGCACGCTGCACTTTACAGTCAGTATAGTAACGCACGCTGCACTTTACAGTCAGTATAGTAACACATGCTGCACTTTACAGTCAGTATAGTAACACATGCTGCACTTTACAGTCAGTATAGTAACGCACGCTGCACTTTACAGTCAGTATAGTAACGCACGCTGCACTTTACAGTCAGTATAGTAACGCACGCTGCACTTTACAGTCAGTATAGTAACGCACGCTGCACTTTACAGTCAGTATAGTAACGCACGCTGCACTTTACAGTCAGTATAGTAACACATGCTGCACTTTACAGTCAGTATAGTAACACACGCTGCACTTTACAGTCAGTATAGTAACGCACGCTGCTCTTTACAGTCAGTATAGTAACGCACGCTGCACTTTACAGTCAGTATAGTAACGCACGCTGCACTTTACAGTCAGTATAGTAACACATGCTGCACTTTACAGTCAGTATAGTAACACACGCTGCACTTTACAGTCAGTATAGTAACGCATGCTGCTCTTTACAGTCAGTATAGTAACGCACGCTGCACTTTACAGTCAGTATAGTAACACATGCTGCACTTTACAGTCAGTATAGTAACGCACGCTGCACTTTACAGTCAGTATAGTAACACATGCTGCACTTTACAGTCAGTATAGTAACACACGCTGCTCTTTACAGTCAGTATAGTAACACACGCTGCTCTTTACAGTCAGTATAGTAACACACGCTGCACTTTACAGTCAGTATAGTAACGCACGCTGCACTTTACAGTCAGTATAGTAACACATGCTGCTCTTTACAGTCAGTATAGTAACACATGCGCACTTTACAGTCAGTATAGTAACACATGCGGCACTTTACAGTCAGTATAGTAACGCACGCTGCTCTTTACAGTCAGTATAGTAACACATGCTGCTCTTTACAGTCAGTATAGTAACACATGCGGCACTTTACAGTCAGTATAGTAACACATGCGGCACTTTACAGTCAGTATAGTAACACACGCTGCACTTTACAGTCAGTATAGTAACACACGCTGCACTTTACAGTCAGTATAGTAACGCACGCTGCACTTTACAGTCAGTATAGTAACGCACGCTGCTCTTTACAGTCAGTATAGTAACGCACGCTGCACTTTACAGTCAGTATAGTAACGCACGCTGCACTTTACAGTCAGTATAGTAACACACGCTGCACTTTACAGTCAGTATAGTAACACATGCGGCACTTTACAGTCAGTATAGTAACGCACGCTGCACTTTACAGTCAGTATAGTAACACACGCTGCACTTTACAGTCAGTATAGTAACACACGCTGCTCTTTAAAGTCAGTATAGTAACACACGCTGCACTTTACAGTCAGTATAGTAACACAAGCTGCTCTTTACAGTCAGTATAGTAACACATGCTGCTCTTTACAGTCTGTATAGTAACACATGCTGCACTTTACAGTCAGTATAGTAACACATGCTGCTCTTTACAGTCAGTATAGTAACACATGGTGCTCTTTACAGTCAGTATAGTAATACAAGCTGCTCTTTACAGTCAGTATAGTAACACATGCGGCACTTTACAGTCAGTATAGTAACACATGCTGCACTTTACAGTCAGTATAGTAACACACGCTGCACTTTACAGTCAGTATAGTAACACATGCTGCTCTTTACAGTCAGTATAGTAACACACGCTGCACTTTACAGTCAGTATAGTAACACACGCTGCACTTTACAGTCAGTATAGTAACACATGCTGCACTTTACAGTCAGTATAGTAACACACGCGGCACTTTACAGTCATTATAGTAACACGCTGCACTTTACAGTCAGTATAGTAACGCACGCTGCTCTTTACAGTCAGTATAGTAACGCACGCTGCACTTTACAGTCAGTATAGTAGCGCACGCTGCACTTTACAGTCAGTATAGTAACACACGCTGCACTTTACAGTCAGTATAGTAACACACGCTGCACTTTACAGTCAGTATAGTAACGCACGCTGCACTTTACAGTCAGTATAGTAACGCACGCTGCACTTTACAGTCAGTATAGTAACGCACGCTGCACTTTACAGTCAGTATAGTAACACACGCTGCTCTTTACAGTCAGTATAGTAACACACGCTGCACTTTACAGTCAGTATAGTAACGCACGCTGCACTTTACAGTCAGTATAGTAACACATGCTGCACTTTACAGTCAGTATAGTAACGCACGCTGCTCTTTACAGTCAGTATAGTAACACACGCTGCACTTTACAGTCAGTATAGTAACGCACGCTGCTCTTTACAGTCAGTATAGTAACACACGCTGCTCTTTACAGTCAGTATAGTAACGCACGCTGCACTTTACAGTCAGTATAGTAACGCATGCGGCACTTTACAGTCAGTATAGTAACGCATGCTGCACTTTACAGTCAGTATAGTAACGCACGCTGCACTTTACAGTCAGTATAGTAACACACGCGGCACTTTACAGTCAGTATAGTAACACATGCTGCTCTTTACAGTCAGTATAGTAACGCATGCGGCACTTTACAGTCAGTATAGTAACGCACGCTGCACTTTACAGTCAGTATAGTAACACACGCTGCTCTTTACAGTCAGTATAGTAACACACGCTGCACTTTACAGTCAGTATAGTAACGCACGCTGCACTTTACAGTCAGTATAGTAACACATGCTGCACTTTACAGTCAGTATAGTAACGCACGCTGCTCTTTACAGTCAGTATAGTAACACACGCTGCACTTTACAGTCAGTATAGTAACGCACGCTGCACTTTACAGTCAGTATAGTAACACATGCTGCACTTTACAGTCAGTATAGTAACGCACGCTGCACTTTACAGTCAGTATAGTAACACACGCTGCACTTTACAGTCAGTATAGTAACACACGCGGCACTTTACAGTCAGTATAGTAACGCACGCTGCACTTTACAGTCAGTATAGTAACGCACGCTGCTCTTTACAGTCAGTATAGTAACGCACGCTGCACTTTACAGTCAGTATAGTAACGCATGCTGCACTTTACAGTCAGTATAGTAACACATGCGGCACTTTACAGTCAGTATAGTAACACATGCGGCACTTTACAGTCAGTATAGTAACGCACGCTGCACTTTACAGTCAGTATAGTAACTCACGCTGCTCTTTACAGTCAGTATAGTAACGCACGCTGCACTTTACAGTCAGTATAGTAACGCACGCCGCACTTTACAGTCAGTATAGTAACGCATGCGGCACTTTACAGTCAGTATAGTAACGCACGCTGCACTTTACAGTCAGTATAGTAACACACGCGGCACTTTACAGTCAGTATAGTAACACACGCGGCACTTTACAGTCAGTATAGTAACGCACGCTGCACTTTACAGTCAGTATAGTAACACATGCTGCACTTTACAGTCAGTATAGTAACACATGCTGCACTTTACAGTCAGTATAGTAACACATGCTGCACTTTACAGTCAGGATAGTAACACATGCGGCACTTTACAGTCAGTATAGTAACACACGCTGCACTTTACAGTCAGTATAGGAACACATGCGGCACTTTACAGTCAGTATAGTAACACATGCGGCTCTTTACAGTCAGTATAGTAACACATGCGGCACTTTACAGTCAGTATAGTAACACACGCTGCACTTTACAGTCAGTATAGTAACACACGCGGCACTTTACAGTCAGTATAGTAACACATGCTGCACTTTACAGTCAGTATAGTAACGCACGCTGCACTTTACAGTCAGTATAGTAACGCACGCTGCACTTTACAGTCAGTATAGTAACGCATGCTGCACTTTACAGTCAGTATAGTAACACATGCTGCACTTTACAGTCAGTATAGTAACACATGCTGCACTTTACAGTCAGTATAGTAACACATGCTGCACTTTACAGTCAGTATAGTAACGCACGCTGCACTTTACAGTCAGTGTAGTAACACATGCTGCACTTTACAGTCAGTGTAGTAACACATGCTGCACTTTACAGTCAGTATAGTAACACACGCTGCACTTTACAGTCAGTATAGTAACGCACGCTGCACTTTACAGTCAGTATAGTAACACATGCTGCACTTTACAGTCAGTATAGTAACACATGCTGCACTTTACAGTCAGTATAGTAACGCACGCTGCACTTTACAGTCAGTATAGTAACGCACGCTGCACTTTACAGTCAGTATAGTAACGCACGCTGCACTTTACAGTCAGTATAGTAACGCACGCTGCACTTTACAGTCAGTGTAGTAACACATGCTGCACTTTACAGTCAGTATAGTAACACACGCTGCACTTTACAGTCAGTATAGTAACGCACGCTGCACTTTACAGTCAGTATAGTAACGCACGCTGCACTTTACAGTCAGTATAGTAACGCACGCTGCACTTTACAGTCAGTATAGTAACACATGCTGCACTTTACAGTCAGTATAGTAACACATGCTGCACTTTACAGTCAGTATAGTAACGCACGCTGCACTTTACAGTCAGTATAGTAACGCACGCTGCACTTTACAGTCAGTATAGTAACGCACGCTGCACTTTACAGTCAGTATAGTAACGCACGCTGCACTTTACAGTCAGTATAGTAACGCACGCTGCACTTTACAGTCAGTATAGTAACACATGCTGCACTTTACAGTCAGTATAGTAACACACGCTGCACTTTACAGTCAGTATAGTAACGCACGCTGCACTTTACAGTCAGTATAGTAATGCATGCTGCTCTTTACAGTCAGTATAGTAACGCACGCTGCACTTTACAGTCAGTATAGTAACACATGCTGCACTTTACAGTCAGTATAGTAACGCACGCTGCACTTTACAGTCAGTATAGTAACACATGCTGCACTTTACAGTCAGTATAGTAACACACGCTGCTCTTTACAGTCAGTATAGTAACACACGCTGCTCTTTACAGTCAGTATAGTAACACACGCTGCACTTTACAGTCAGTATAGTAACGCACGCTGCACTTTACAGTCAGTATAGTAACACATGCTGCTCTTTACAGTCAGTATAGTAACACACGCTGCTCTTTACAGTCAGTATAGTAACACACGCTGCACTTTACAGTCAGTATAGTAACACACGCGGCGCTTTACAGTCAGTATAGTAACACATGCTGCTCTTTACAGTCAGTATAGTAACACACGCTGCACTTTACAGTCAGTATAGTAACGCACGCTGCTCTTTACAGTCAGTATAGTAACACATGCTGCTCTTTACAGTCAGTATAGTAACGCACGCTGCACTTTACAGTCAGTATAGTAACGCACGCTGCTCTTTACAGTCAGTATAGTAACGCACGCTGCACTTTACAGTCAGTATAGTAACGCATGCTGCTCTTTACAGTCAGTATAGTAACGCACGCTGCACTTTACAGTCAGTATAGTAACGCACGCTGCACTTTACAGTCAGTATAGTAACACACGCTGCACTTTACAGTCAGTATAGTAACACACGCTGCACTTTACAGTCAGTATAGTAACACATGCTGCACTTTACAGTCAGTATAGTAACGCACGCTGCTCTTTACAGTCAGTATAGTAACGCACGCTGCACTTTACAGTCAGTATAGTAACACATGCTGCTCTTTACAGTCAGTATAGTAACGCATGCGGCACTTTACAGTCAGTATAGTAACACATGCTGAACTTTACAGTCAGTATAGTAACACATACTGCACTTTACAGTCAGTATAGTAACACACGCTGCACTTTACAGTCAGTATAGTAACACACGCTGCACTTTACAGTCAGTATAGTAACGCACGCTGCTCTTTACAGTCAGTATAGTAACGCATGCTGCTCTTTACAGTCAGTATAGTAACGCACGCTGCACTTTACAGTCAGTATAGTAACGCACGCTGCACTTTACAGTCATTATAGTAACACACGCTGCACTTTACAGTCAGTATAGTAACGCACGCTGCTCTTTACAGTCAGTATAGTAACGCACGCTGCACTTTACAGTCAGTATAGTAACGCACGCTGCACTTTACAGTCATTATAGTAACACACGCTGCACTTTACAGTCAGTATAGTAACGCACGCTGCTCTTTACAGTCAGTATAGTAACGCACGCTGCACTTTACAGTCAGTATAGTAACACATACTGCACTTTACAGTCAGTATAGTAACACACGCTGCACTTTACAGTCAGTATAGTAACGCACGCTGCACTTTACAGTCAGTATAGTAACGCACGCTGCTCTTTACAGTCAGTATAGTAACGCAAGCTGCACTTTACAGTCAGTATAGTAACACATGCTGCTCTTTACAGTCAGTATAGTAACGCATGCGGCACTTTACAGTCAGTATAGTAACGCATGCTGCACTTTACAGTCAGTATAGTAACACACGCGGCACTTTACAGTCAGTATAGTAACACATGCTGCTCTTTACAGTCAGTATAGTAACACACGCGGCACTTTACAGTCAGTATAGTAACACATGCTGCTCTTTACAGTCAGTATAGTAACACATGCGGCACTTTACAGTCAGTATAGTAACACATGCTGCACTTTACAGTCAGTATAGTAACACACGCTGCACTTTACAGTCAGTATAGTAACGCACGCTGCACTTTACAGTCAGTATAGTAACGCACGCTGCACTTTACAGTCAGTATAGTAACGCATGCTGCTCTTTACAGTCAGTATAGTAACACACGCTGCACTTTACAGTCAGTATAGTAACGCACGCTGCACTTTACAGTCAGTATAGTAACACATGCTGCACTTTACAGTCAGTATAGTAACGCATGCTGCTCTTTACAGTCAGTATAGTAACACACGCTGCACTTTACAGTCAGTATAGTAACGCACGCTGCACTTTACAGTCAGTATAGTAACACATGCTGCACTTTACAGTCAGTATAGTAACGCACGCTGCTCTTTACAGTCAGTATAGTAACACACGCTGCACTTTACAGTCAGTATAGTAACACACGCGGCACTTTACAGTCAGTATAGTAACGCACGCTGCACTTTACAGTCAGTATAGTAACGCACGCCGCACTTTACAATCAGTATAGTAACGCATGCGGCACTTTACAGTCAGTATAGTAACGCACGCTGCACTTTACAGTCAGTATAGTAACACATGCGGCACTTTACAGTCAGTATAGTAACACACGCGGCACTTTACAATCAGTATAGTAACGCACGCTGCACTTTACAGTCAGTATAGTAACACATGCTGCACTTTACAGTCAGTATAGTAACGCACGCTGCACTTTACAGTCAGTATAGTAACACACGCGGCACTTTACAGTCAGTATAGTAACGCACGCTGCACTTTACAGTCAGTATAGTAACGCATGCTGCACTTTACAGTCAGTATAGTAACACATGCGGCACTTTACAGTCAGTATAGTAACACACGCTGCACTTTACAGTCAGTATAGGAACACATGCGGCACTTTACAGTCAGTATAGTAACACATGCGGCTCTTTACAGTCAGTATAGTAACACATGCTGCACTTTACAGTCAGTATAGTAACACACGCTGCACTTTACAGTCAGTATAGTAACACACGCGGCACTTTACAGTCAGTATAGTAACACATGCTGCACTTTACAGTCAGTATAGTAACACACGCTGCACTTTACAGTCAGTATAGTAACGCACACTGCACTTTACAGTCAGTATAGTAACGCATGCTGCACTTTACAGTCAGTATAGTAACACACGCTGCACTTTACAGTCAGTATAGGAACACATGCGGCACTTTACAGTCAGTATAGTAACGCACACTGCACTTTACAGTCAGTATAGTAACACATGCTGCACTTTACAGTCAGTATAGTAACACATGCTGCACTTTACAGTCAGTATAGGAACACATGCGGCACTTTACAGTCAGTATAGTAACACACGCTGCACTTTACAGTCAGTATAGTAACGCACGCTGCACTTTACAGTCAGTATAGTAACGCACGCTGCACTTTACAGTCAGTATAGTAACGCACGCTGCACTTTACAGTCAGTATAGTAACACACGCTGCACTTTACAGTCAGTATAGTAACACATGCTGCACTTTACAGTCAGTATAGTAACACATGCTGCACTTTACAGTCAGTATAGTAACACATGCTACACTTTACAGTCAGTATAGTAACACACGCTGCTCTTTACAGTCAGTATAGTAACGCATGCTGCACTTTACAGTCAGTATAGTAACACACGCTGCACTTTACAGTCAGTATAGTAACGCACGCTGCACTTTACAGTCAGTATAGTAACGCACGCTGCTCTTTACAGTCAGTATAGTAACGCACGCTGCACTTTACAGTCAGTATAGTAACGCATGCGGCACTTTACAGTCAGTATAGTAACGCATGCTGCACTTTACAGTCAGTATAGTAACGCACGCGGCACTTTACAGTCAGTATAGTAACACATGCTGCTCTTTACAGTCAGTATAGTAACACATGCGGCACTTTACAGTCAGTATAGTAACGCACGCTGCACTTTACAGTCAGTATAGTAACACATGCTGCTCTTTACAGTCAGTATAGTAGCACACGCTGCACTTTACAGTCAGTATAGTAACGCACGCTGCACTTTACAGTCAGTATAGTAACACACGCTGCACTTTACAGTCAGTATAGTAACACACGCTGCACTTTACAGTCATTATAGTAACGCACGCTGCACTTTACAGTCAGTATAGTAACGCACGCTGCACTTTACAGTCAGTATAGTAACACACGCTGCACTTTACAGTCAGTATAGTAACACACGCTGCACTTTACAGTCAGTATAGTAACACACGCTACACTTTACAGTCAGTATAGTAACGCATGCGGCACTTTACAGTCAGTATAGTAACACACGCTGCACTTTACAGTCAGTATAGTAACACATGCTGCTCTTTACAGTCAGTATAGTAACACATGCGGCACTTTACAGTCAGTATAGTAACGCACGCTGCACTTTACAGTCAGTATAGTAACACATGCTGCACTTTACAGTCAGTATAGTAACACATGCTGCACTTTACAGTCAGTATAGTAACACACGCGGCACTTTACAGTCAGTATAGTAACGCACGCTGCACTTTACAGTCAGTATAGTAACGCACGCTGCTCTTTACAGTCAGTATAGTAACGCACGCTGCACTTTACAGTCAGTATAGTAACGCATGCTGCACTTTACAGTCAGTATAGTAACGCACGCTGCACTTTACAGTCAGTATAGTAACTCACGCTGCTCTTTACAGTCAGTATAGTAACGTACGCTGCACTTTACAGTCAGTATAGTAACGCACGCCGCACTTTACAGTCAGTATAGTAACGCATGCGGCACTTTACAGTCAGTATAGTAACGCACGCTGCACTTTACAGTCAGTATAGTAACACACGCTGCACTTTACAGTCAGTATAGTAACACACGCGGCACTTTACAATCAGTATAGTAACGCACGCTGCACTTTACAGTCAGTATAGTAACGCGCGCTGCACTTTACAGTCAGTATAGTAACACACGCTGCACTTTACAGTCAGTATAGTAACGCACGCTGCACTTTACAGTCAGTATAGTAACGCATGCTGCACTTTACAGTCAGTATAGTAACACATGCTGCACTTTACAGTCAGTATAGTAACACATGCTGCACTTTACAGTCAGTATAGTAACACATGCTGCACTTTACAGTCAGTATAGTAACACACGCTGCACTTTACAGTCAGTATAGGAACACACGCGGCACTTTACAGTCAGTATAGTAACGCACGCTGCACTTTACAGTCAGTATAGTAACACAAGCTGCTCTTTACAGTCAGTATAGTAACACATGCTGCACTTTACAGTCAGTATAGTAACACATGCGGCACTTTACAGTCAGTATAGTAACACACGCTGCTCTTTACAGTCAGTATAGTAACACATGCTGCACTTTACAGTCAGTATAGTAACGCACGCTGCACTTTACAGTCAGTATAGTAACACACGCTGCTCTTTACAGTCAGTATAGTAACACACGCTGCACTTTACAGTCAGTATAGTAACACACGCTGCTCTTTACAGTCAGTATAGTCACATGCTGCACTTTACAGTCAGTATAGTAACGCACGCTGCACTTTACAGTCAGTATAGTAACACATGCTGCTCTTTACAGTCAGTATAGTAACACACGCTGCTCTTTACAGTCAGTATAGTAACACATGCTGCACTTTACAGTCAGTATAGTAACGCACGCTGCACTTTACAGTCAGTATAGTAACACACGCTGCTCTTTACAGTCAGTATAGTAACACACGCTGCACTTTACAGTCAGTATAGTAACGCACGCTGCACTTTACAGTCAGTATAGTAATACATGCTGCACTTTACAGTCAGTATAGTAACACATGCTGCACTTTACAGTCAGTATAGTAACGCACGCTGCACTTTACAGTCAGTATAGTAACGCACGCTGCACTTTACAGTCAGTATAGTAACACATGCGGCACTTTACAGTCAGTATAGTAACGCACGCTGCACTTTACAGTCAGTATAGTAACACACGCTGCACTTTACAGTCAGTATAGTAACACATGCAGCACTTTACAGTCAGTATAGTAACGCACGCTGCACTTTACAGTCAGTATAGTAACACATGCTGCACTTTACAGTCAGTATAGTAACACATGCTGCACTTTACAGTCAGTATAGTAACACATGCTGCACTTTACAGTCAGTATAGTAACACATGCGGCACTTTACAGTCAGTATAGTAACACACGCTGCACTTTACAGTCAGTATAGGAACACATGCGGCACTTTACAGTCAGTATAGTAACACATGCGGCACTTTACAGTCAGTATAGTAACACATGCGGCACTTTACAGTCAGTATAGTAACGCACGCTGCTCTTTACAGTCAGTATAGTAACGCACGCTGCACTTTACAGTCAGTATAGTAACACACGCGGCACTTTACAGTCAGTATAGTAACACATGCTGCACTTTACAGTCAGTATAGTAACACATGCTGCACTTTACAGTCAGTATAGTAACGCATGCTGCACTTTACAGTCAGTATAGTAACACACGCTGCACTTTACAGTCAGTATAGTAACGCACGCTGCACTTTACAGTCAGTATAGTAACACACGCTGCACTTTACAGTCAGTATAGTAACACATGCTGCACTTTACAGTCAGTATAGTAACACACGCTGCACTTTACAGTCAGTATAGTAACACACGCTGCACTTTACAGTCAGTATAGTAACACATGCTGCACTTTACAGTCAGTATAGTAACACACGCTGCACTTTACAGTCAGTATAGTAACACACGCTGCACTTTACAGTCAGTATAGTAACGCACGCTGCACTTTACAGTCAGTATAGTAACACACGCTGCACTTTACAGTCAGTATAGTAACACATGCTGCACTTTACAGTCAGTATAGTAACACACGCTGCTCTTTACAGTCAGTATAGTAACACATGCTGCACTTTACAGTCAGTATAGTAACACACGCTGCACTTTACAGTCAGTATAGTAACGCACGCTGCACTTTACAGTCAGTATAGTAACGCATGCTGCACTTTACAGTCAGTATAGTAACACATGCTGCACTTTACAGTCAGTATAGTAACACATGCTGCACTTTACAGTCAGTATAGTAACACACGCTGCACTTTACAGTCAGTATAGTAACACATGCTGCACTTTACAGTCAGTATAGTAACACATGCTGCACTTTACAGTCAGTATAGTAACACATGCTGCACTTTACAGTCAGTATAGTAACACACGCTGCACTTTACAGTCAGTATAGGAACACATGCTGCACTTTACAGTCAGTATAGGAACACATGCGGCACTTTACAGTCAGTATAGTAACGCACACTGCACTTTACAGTCAGTATAGTAACGCACGCTGCACTTTACAGTCAGTATAGTAACACATGCTGCACTTTACAGTCAGTATAGTAACACATGCTGCACTTTACAGTCAGTATAGTAACGCACGCTGCACTTTACAGTCAGTATAGTAACACATGCTGCACTTTACAGTCAGTATAGTAACACATGCAGCACTTTACAGTCAGTATAGTAACACATGCTGCACTTTACAGTCAGTATAGTAACGCACGCTGCTCTTTACAGTCAGTATAGTAACACACGCTGCACTTTACAGTCAGTATAGTAACACACGCAGCACTTTACAGTCAGTATAGTAACGCACGCTGCACTTTACAGTCAGTATAGTAACGCACGCTGCTCTTTACAGTCAGTATAGTAACGCACGCTGCACTTTACAGTCAGTATAGTAACGCATGCTGCACTTTACAGTCAGTATAGTAACACATGCGGCACTTTACAGTCAGTATAGTAACACATGCGGCACTTTACAGTCAGTATAGTAACGCACGCTGCACTTTACAGTCAGTATAGTAACTCACGCTGCTCTTTACAGTCAGTATAGTAACGCACGCTGCACTTTACAGTCAGTATAGTAACGCACGCCGCACTTTACAGTCAGTATAGTAACGCATGCGGCACTTTACAGTCAGTATAGTAACACATGCTGCTCTTTACAGTCAGTATAGTAACACATGCGGCACTTTACAGTCAGTATAGTAACGCACGCTGCACTTTACAGTCAGCATAGTAACACGCGGCACTTTACAGTCAGTATAGTAACGCACGCTGCACTTTACAGTCAGTATAGTAACGCACGCTGCACTTTACAGTCAGTATAGTAACACATGCTGCACTTTACAGTCAGTATAGTAACACATGCTGCACTTTACAGTCAGTATAGTAACACATGCTGCACTTTACAGTCAGTATAGTAACACATGCGGCACTTTACAGTCAGTATAGTAACACACGCTGCACTTTACAGTCAGTATAGGAACACATGCGGCACTTTACAGTCAGTATAGTAACACATGCGGCTCTTTACAGTCAGTATAGTAACACATGCGGCACTTTACAGTCAGTATAGTAACACATGCTGCTCTTTACAGTCAGTATAGTAACACACGCTGCACTTTACAGTCAGTATAGTAGCACACGCGGCACTTTACAGTCAGTATAGTAACACATGCTGCACTTTACAGTCAGTATAGTAACGCACGCTGCACTTTACAGTCAGTATAGTAACGCACGCTGCACTTTACAGTCAGTATAGTAACGCATGCTGCACTTTACAGTCAGTATAGTAACACATGCTGCACTATACAGTCAGTATAGTAACGCACGCTGCTCTTTACAGTCAGTATAGTAACGCACGCTGCACTTTACAGTCAGTATAGTAACGCATGCTGCACTTTACAGTCAGTATAGTAACACATGCGGCACTTTACAGTCAGTATAGTAACACATGCGGCACTTTACAGTCAGTATAGTAACACACGCTGCTCTTTACAGTCAGTATAGTAACACATGCGGCACTTTACAGTCAGTATAGTAACGCACACTGCACTTTACAGTCAGTATAGTAACGCACGCTGCACTTTACAGTCAGTATAGTAACACATGCTGCACTTTACAGTCAGTATAGTAACACATGCTGCACTTTACAGTCAGTATAGTAACGCACGCTGCACTTTACAGTCAGTATAGTAACACATGCGGCACTTTACAGTCAGTATAATAACACACGCTGCACTTTACAGTCAGTATAGTAACGCACGCTGCACTTTACAGTCAGTATAGTAACGCACGCCGCACTTTACAGTCAGTATAGTAACGCATGCGGCACTTTACAGTCAGTATAGTAACGCACGCTGCACTTTACAGTCAGTATAGTAACACACGCTGCACTTTACAGTCAGTATAGTAACGCACGCTGCACTTTACAGTCAGTATAGTAACGCACGCTGCACTTTACAGTCAGTATAGTAACACATGCTGCACTTTACAGTCAGTATAGTAACACATGCTGCACTTTACAGTCAGTATAGTAACACATGCTGCACTTTACAGTCAGTATAGTAACACATGCTGCACTTTACAGTCAGTATAGTAACACACGCTGCACTTTACAGTCAGTATAGGAACACATGCGGCACTTTACAGTCAGTATAGTAACGCACACTGCACTTTACAGTCAGTATAGTAACGCACGCTGCTCTTTACAGTCAGTATAGTAACGCACGCTGCACTTTACAGTCAGTATAGTAACGCATGCTGCACTTTACAGTCAGTATAGTAACGCACGCTGCACTTTACAGTCAGTATAGTAACGTACGCTGCACTTTACAGTCAGTATAGTAACGCACGCCGCACTTTACAGTCAGTATAGTAACGCATGCGGCACTTTACAGTCAGTATAGTAACGCACGCTGCACTTTACAGTCAGTATAGTAACACACGCTGCACTTTACAGTCAGTATAGTAACACACGCGGCACTTTACAATCAGTATAGTAACACATGCGGCACTTTACAGTCAGTATAGTAACACACGCTGCACTTTACAGTCAGTATAGTAACACACGCTGCTCTTTACAGTCAGTATAGTAACGCACGCTGCACTTTACAGTCAGTATAGTAACGCACGCTGCACTTTACAGTCAGTATAGTAACACACGCTGCACTTTACAGTCAGTATAGTAACGCACGCTGCACTTTACAGTCAGTATAGTAACGCATGCTGCACTTTACAGTCAGTATAGTAACACATGCTGCACTTTACAGTCAGTATAGTAACACATGCTGCACTTTACAGTCAGTATAGTAACACATGCTGCACTTTACAGTCAGTATAGTAACACACGCTGCACTTTACAGTCAGTATAGGAACACACGCGGCACTTTACAGTCAGTATAGTAACGCACGCTGCACTTTACAGTCAGTATAGTAACACACGCTGCACTTTACAGTCAGTATAGTAACACACGCTGCTCTTTACAGTCAGTATAGTAACACACGCTGCTCTTTACAGTCAGTATAGTAACACATGCTGCACTTTACAGTCAGTATAGTAACGCACGCTGCACTTTACAGTCAGTATAGTAACGCACGCTGCTCTTTACAGTCAGTATAGTAACACACGCTGCACTTTACAGTCAGTATAGTAACACACGCTGCTCTTTACAGTCAGTATAGTAACACATGCTGCACTTTACAGTCAGTATAGTAACGCACGCTGCACTTTACAGTCAGTATAGTAACACATGCTGCTCTTTACAGTCAGTATAGTAACACACGCTGCTCTTTACAGTCAGTATAGTAACACATGCTGCACTTTACAGTCAGTATAGTAACGCACGCTGCACTTTAGTCAGTATAGTAACACACGCTGCTCTTTACAGTCAGTATAGTAACACACGCTGCACTTTACAGTCAGTATAGTAACGCACGCTGCACTTTACAGTCAGTATAGTAATACATGCTGCACTTTACAGTCAGTATAGTAACACATGCTGCACTTTACAGTCAGTATAGTAACGCACGCTGCACTTTACAGTCAGTATAGTAACGCACGCTGCACTTTACAGTCAGTATAGTAACACATGCGGCACTTTACAGTCAGTATAGTAACGCACGCTGCACTTTACAGTCAGTATAGTAACACACGCTGCACTTTACAGTCAGTATAGTAACACATGCAGCACTTTACAGTCAGTATAGTAACGCACGCTGCACTTTACAGTCAGTATAGTAACACATGCTGCACTTTACAGTCAGTATAGTAACACATGCTGCACTTTACAGTCAGTATAGTAACACATGCTGCACTTTACAGTCAGTATAGTAACACATGCGGCACTTTACAGTCAGTATAGTAACACACGCTGCACTTTACAGTCAGTATAGGAACACATGCGGCACTTTACAGTCAGTATAGTAACACATGCGGCTCTTTACAGTCAGTATAGTAACACATGCGGCACTTTACAGTCAGTATAGTAACGCACGCTGCTCTTTACATTCAGTATAGTAACGCACGCTGCACTTTACAGTCAGTATAGTAACACACGCGGCACTTTACAGTCAGTATAGTAACACATGCTGCACTTTACAGTCAGTATAGTAACACATGCTGCACTTTACAGTCAGTATAGTAACGCATGCTGCACTTTACAGTCAGTATAGTAACACACGCTGCACTTTACAGTCAGTATAGTAACGCACGCTGCACTTTACAGTCAGTATAGTAACACACGCGGCACTTTACAGTCAGTATAGTAACACATGCGGCACTTTACAGTCAGTATAGTAACACACGCTGCACTTTACAGTCAGTATAGTAATACATGCTGCACTTTACAGTCAGTATAGTAACACATGCTGCACTTTACAGTCAGTATAGTAACGCACGCTGCACTTTACAGTCAGTATAGTAACACACGCGGCACTTTACAGTCAGTATAGTAACACATGCGGCACTTTACAGTCAGTATAGTAACACACGCTGCACTTTACAGTCAGTATAGTAATACATGCTGCACTTTACAGTCAGTATAGTAACACATGCTGCACTTTACAGTCAGTATAGTAACGCACGCTGCACTTTACAGTCAGTATAGTAACGCACGCTGCACTTTACAGTCAGTATAGTAACACATGCGGCACTTTACAGTCAGTATAGTAACGCACGCTGCACTTTACAGTCAGTATAGTAACACACGCTGCACTTTACAGTCAGTATAGTAACGCACGCTGCACTTTACAGTCAGTATAGTAACACATGCTGCACTTTACAGTCAGTATAGTAACACATGCTGCACTTTACAGTCAGTATAGTAACACATGCAGCACTTTACAGTCAGTATAGTAACGCACGCTGCACTTTACAGTCAGTATAGTAACACATGCTGCACTTTACAGTCAGTATAGTAACACATGCTGCACTTTACAGTCAGTATAGTAACGCACGCTGCACTTTACAGTCAGTATAGTAACACATGCGGCACTTTACAGTCAGTATAGTAACACATGCTGCACTTTACAGTCAGTATAGTAACACATGCTGCTCTTTACAGTCAGTATAGTAACTCACGCTGCTCTTTACAGTCAGTATAGTAACGCACGCTGCACTTTACAGTCAGTATAGTAACGCACGCCGCACTTTACAGTCAGTATAGTAACGCATGCGGCACTTTACAGTCAGTATAGTAACGCACGCTGCACTTTACAGTCAGTATAGTAACACACGCTGCACTTTACAGTCAGCATAGTAACACGCGGCACTTTACAGTCAGTATAGTAACGCACGCTGCACTTTACAGTCAGTATAGTAACGCACGCTGCACTTTACAGTCAGTATAGTAACACATGCTGCTCTTTACAGTCAGTATAGTAACACATGCTGCACTTTACAGTCAGTATAGTAACACATGCTGCACTTTACAGTCAGTATAGTAACACATGCGGCACTTTACAGTCAGTATAGTAACACGCTGCACTTTACAGTCAGTATAGGAACACATGCGGCACTTTACAGTCAGTATAGTAACACATGCGGCTCTTTACAGTCAGTATAGTAACACATGCGGCACTTTACAGTCAGTATAGTAACACATGCTGCTCTTTACAGTCAGTATAGTAACACACGCTGCACTTTACAGTCAGTATAGTAGCACACGCGGCACTTTACAGTCAGTATAGTAACACATGCTGCACTTTACAGTCAGTATAGTAACGCACGCTGCTCTTTACAGTCAGTATAGTAACGCACGCTGCACTTTACAGTCAGTATAGTAACGCATGCTGCACTTTACAGTCAGTATAGTAACACATGCGGCACTTTACAGTCAGTATAGTAACACATGCGGCACTTTACAGTCAGTATAGTAACGCACGCTGCACTTTACAGTCAGTATAGTAACTCACGCTGCTCTTTACAGTCAGTATAGTAACGCATGCTGCACTTTACAGTCAGTATAGTAACACACGCTGCACTTTACAGTCAGTATAGTAACTCACGCTGCTCTTTACAGTCAGTATAGTAACGCATGCTGCTCTTTACAGTCAGTATAGTAACGCACGCCGCACTTTACAGTCAGTATAGTAACGCATGCGCAACTTTACAGTCAGTATAGTAACGCACGCTGCACTTTACAGTCAGTATAGTAACACACGTGGCACTTTACAGTCAGTATAGTAACACATGCTGCACTTTACAGTCAGTATAGTAACGCACGCTGCACTTTACAGTCAGTATAGTAACGCACGCTGCACTTTACAGTCAGTATAGTAACACATGCTGCACTTTACAGTCAGTATAGTAACACATGCTGCACTTTACAGTCAGTATAGTAACACATGCTGCACTTTACAGTCAGTATAGTAACACATGCTGCACTTTACAGTCAGTATAGTAACACACGCTGCACTTTACAGTCAGTATAGGAACACATGCGGCACTTTACAGTCAGTATAGTAACGCACACTGCACTTTACAGTAAGTATAGTAACGCACGCTGCACTTTACAGTCAGTATAGTAACACATGCTGCACTTTACAGTCAGTATAGTAACACATGCTGCACTTTACAGTCAGTATAGTAATGCACGCTGCACTTTACAGTCAGTATAGTAACACATGCGGCACTTTACAGTCAGTATAGTAACACACGCTGCACTTTACAGTCAGTATAGTAACGCACGCTGCACTTTACAGTCAGTATAGTAACGCACGCCGCACTTTACAGTCAGTATAGTAACGCATGCGGCACTTTACAGTCAGTATAGTAACGCACGCTGCACTTTACAGTCAGTATAGTAACACATGCTACACTTTACAGTCAGCATAGTAACACACGCGGCACTTTACAGTCAGTATAGTAACGCACGCTGCACTTTACAGTCAGTATAGTAACGCACGCTGCACTTTACAGTCAGTATAGTAACACATGCTGCACTTTACAGTCAGTATAGTAACACATGCTGCACTTTACAGTCAGTATAGTAACACATGCTGCACTTTACAGTCAGTATAGTAACACATGCTGCACTTTACAGTCAGTATAGTAACATGCTGCACTTTACAGTCAGTATAGGAACACATGCGGCACTTTACAGTCAGTATAGTAACACATGCTGCACTTTACAGTCAGTATAGTAACACATGCTGCACTTTACAGTCAGTATAGTAACACATGCTGCACTTTACAGTCAGTATAGTAACGCACACTGCACTTTACAGTCAGTATAGTAACACATGCGGCACTTTACAGTCAGTATAGTAACGCACACTGCACTTTACAGTCAGTATAGTAACACATGCTGCACTTTACAGTCAGTATAGTAACACATGCTGCACTTTACAGTCAGTATAGTAACGCACGCTGCACTTTACAGTCAGTATAGTAACACATGCGGCACTTTACAGTCAGTATAGTAACACACGCTGCACTTTACAGTCAGTATAGTAACACACGCTGCACTTTACAGTCAGTATAGTAACACATGCTGCACTTTACAGTCAGTATAGTAACGCACGCTGCACTTTACAGTCAGTATAGTAACGCACGCTGCACTTTACAGTCAGTATAGTAACACATGCTGCTCTTTACAGTCAGTATAGTAACACACGCTGCACTTTACAGTCAGTATAGTAACGCACGCTGCACTTTACAGTCAGTATAGTAACACATGCTGCACTTTACAGTCAGTATAGTAACACATGCAGCACTTTACAGTCAGTATAGTAACACATGCTGCACTTTACAGTCAGTATAGTAACGCACGCTGCTCTTTACAGTCAGTATAGTAACACATGCGGCACTTTACAGTCAGTATAGTAACACACGCTGCACTTTACAGTCAGTATAGTAACACACGCGGCACTTTACAGTCAGTATAGTAACGCACGCTGCACTTTACAGTCAGTATAGTAACGCACGCTGCTCTTTACAGTCAGTATAGTAACGCACGCTGCACTTTACAGTCAGTATAGTAACGCATGCTGCACTTTACAGTCAGTATAGTAACACATGCGGCACTTTACAGTCAGTATAGTAACGCACGCTGCACTTTACAGTCAGTATAGTAACTCACGCTGCTCTTTACAGTCAGTATAGTAACGCACGCTGCACTTTACAGTCAGTATAGTAACGCACGCCGCACTTTACAGTCAGTATAGTAACGCACGCGGCACTTTACAGTCAGTATAGTAACACACGCTGCACTTTACAGTCAGTATAGTAACACATGCTGCACTTTACAGTCAGTATAGTAACGCACGCTGCACTTTACAGTCAGTATAGTAACACACGCTGCACTTTACAGTCAGCATAGTAACACACGCGGCACTTTACAGTCAGTATAGTAACGCACGCTGCACTTTACAGTCAGTATAGTAACGCACACTGCACTTTACAGTCAGTATAGTAACACATGCTGCACTTTACAGTCAGTATAGTAACACATGCTGCACTTTACAGTCAGTATAGTAACACATGCTGCACTTTACAGTCAGTATAGTAACACATGCGGCACTTTACAGTCAGTATAGTAACGCACGCTGCACTTTACAGTCAGTATAGTAACGCACACTGCACTTTACAGTCAGTATAGTAACACATGCTGCACTTTACAGTCAGTATAGTAACACATGCTGCACTTTACAGTCAGTATAGTAACACATGCTGCACTTTACAGTCAGTATAGTAACACACGCGGCACTTTACAGTCAGTATAGTAACGCACGCTGCACTTTACAGTCAGTATAGTAACGCACACTGCACTTTACAGTCAGTATAGTAACGCATGCTGCACTTTACAGTCAGTATAGTAACACATGCTGCACTTTACAGTCAGTATAGTAACGCAGGCTGCTCTTTACAGTCAGTATAGTAACGCACGCTGCACTTTACAGTCAGTATAGTAACGCATGCTGCACTTTACAGTCAGTATAGTAACACATGCGGCACTTTACAGTCAGTATAGTAACGCACGCTGCACTTTACAGTCAGTATAGTAACACACGCTGCTCTTTACAGTCAGTATAGTAACACACGCTGCACTTTACAGTCAGTATAGTAACACACGCTGCTCTTTACAGTCAGTATAGTAACACATGCTGCACTTTACAGTCAGTATAGTAACGCACGCTGCACTTTACAGTCAGTATAGTAACACATGCTGCTCTTTACAGTCAGTATAGTAACACACGCTGCTCTTTACAGTCAGTATAGTAACACATGCTGCACTTTACAGTCAGTATAGTAACGCACGCTGCACTTTACAGTCAGTATAGTAACACACGCTGCTCTTTACAGTCAGTATAGTAACACACGCTGCACTTTACAGTCAGTATAGTAACGCACGCTGCACTTTACAGTCAGTATAGTAATACATGCTGCACTTTACAGTCAGTATAGTAACACATGCTGCACTTTACAGTCAGTATAGTAACGCACGCTGCACTTTACAGTCAGTATAGTAACGCACGCTGCACTTTACAGTCAGTATAGTAACGCATGCGGCACTTTACAGTCAGTATAGTAACGCACGCTGCACTTTACAGTCAGTATAGTAACACACGCTGCACTTTACAGTCAGTATAGTAACACATGCAGCACTTTACAGTCAGTATAGTAACACACGCTGCACTTTACAGTCAGTATAGGAACACATGCGGCACTTTACAGTCAGTATAGTAACACATGCGGCTCTTTACAGTCAGTATAGTAACACATGCGGCACTTTACAGTCAGTATAGTAACACATGCTGCTCTTTACAGTCAGTATAGTAACACATGCGGCACTTTACAGTCAGTATAGTAACGCACGCTGCACTTTACAGTCAGTATAGTAACACATGCTGCACTTTACAGTCAGTATAGTAACACATGCTGCACTTTACAGTCAGTATAGTAACACACGCGGCACTTTACAGTCAGTATAGTAACGCACGCTGCACTTTACAGTCAGTATAGTAACGCACGCTGCTCTTTACAGTCAGTATAGTAACGCACGCTGCACTTTACAGTCAGTATAGTAACGCATGCTGCACTTTACAGTCAGTATAGTAACACATGCGGCACTTTACAGTCAGTATAGTAACGCACGCTGCACTTTACAGTCAGTATAGTAACTCACGCTGCTCTTTACAGTCAGTATAGTAACGCACGCTGCACTTTACAGTCAGTATAGTAACGCACGCCGCACTTTACAGTCAGTATAGTAACGCACGCGGCACTTTACAGTCAGTATAGTAACACACGCTGCACTTTACAGTCAGTATAGTAACACATGCTGCACTTTACAGTCAGTATAGTAACGCACGCTGCACTTTACAGTCAGTATAGTAACACACGCTGCACTTTACAGTCAGCATAGTAACACACGCGGCACTTTACAGTCAGTATAGTAACGCACGCTGCACTTTACAGTCAGTATAGTAACGCACACTGCACTTTACAGTCAGTATAGTAACACATGCTGCACTTTACAGTCAGTATAGTAACACATGCTGCACTTTACAGTCAGTATAGTAACACATGCTGCACTTTACAGTCAGTATAGTAACACATGCGGCACTTTACAGTCAGTATAGTAACGCACGCTGCACTTTACAGTCAGTATAGTAACGCACACTGCACTTTACAGTCAGTATAGTAACACATGCTGCACTTTACAGTCAGTATAGTAACACATGCTGCACTTTACAGTCAGTATAGTAACACATGCTGCACTTTACAGTCAGTATAGTAACACACGCGGCACTTTACAGTCAGTATAGTAACGCACGCTGCACTTTACAGTCAGTATAGTAACACATGCTGCACTTTACAGTCAGTATAGTAACACATGCTGCACTTTACAGTCAGTATAGTAACACACGCTGCACTTTACAGTCAGTATAGGAACACATGCGGCACTTTACAGTCAGTATAGTAACACATGCGGCTCTTTACAGTCAGTATAGTAACACATGCGGAATTTTACAGTCAGTATAGTAACACATGCTGCTCTTTACAGTCAGTATAGTAACACACGCTGCACTTTACAGTCAGTATAGTAGCACACGCGGCACTTTACAGTCAGTATAGTAACACATGCTGCACTTTACAGTCAGTATAGTAACGCACGCTGCACTTTACAGTCAGTATAGTAACGCACGCTGCACTTTACAGTCAGTATAGTAACGCATGCTGCACTTTACAGTCAGTATAGTAACACATGCTGCACTTTACAGTCAGTATAGTAACGCAGGCTGCTCTTTACAGTCAGTATAGTAACGCACGCTGCACTTTACAGTCAGTATAGTAACGCATGCTGCACTTTACAGTCAGTATAGTAACACATGCGGCACTTTACAGTCAGTATAGTAACGCACGCTGCACTTTACAGTCAGTATAGTAACACACGCTGCTCTTTACAGTCAGTATAGTAACACACGCTGCACTTTACAGTCAGTATAGTAACACACGCTGCTCTTTACAGTCAGTATAGTAACACATGCTGCACTTTACAGTCAGTATAGTAACGCACGCTGCACTTTACAGTCAGTATAGTAACACATGCTGCTCTTTACAGTCAGTATAGTAACACACGCTGCTCTTTACAGTCAGTATAGTAACACATGCTGCACTTTACAGTCAGTATAGTAACGCACGCTGCACTTTACAGTCAGTATAGTAACACACGCTGCTCTTTACAGTCAGTATAGTAACACACGCTGCACTTTACAGTCAGTATAGTAACGCACGCTGCACTTTACAGTCAGTATAGTAATACATGCTGCACTTTACAGTCAGTATAGTAACACATGCTGCACTTTACAGTCAGTATAGTAACGCACGCTGCACTTTACAGTCAGTATAGTAACGCACGCTGCACTTTACAGTCAGTATAGTAACGCATGCGGCACTTTACAGTCAGTATAGTAACGCACGCTGCACTTTACAGTCAGTATAGTAACACACGCTGCACTTTACAGTCAGTATAGTAACACATGCAGCACTTTACAGTCAGTATAGTAACGCACGCTGCACTTTACAGTCAGTATAGTAACACATGCTGCACTTTACAGTCAGTATAGTAACACATGCTGCACTTTACAGTCAGTATAGTAACACATGCTGCACTTTACAGTCAGTATAGTAACACATGCGGCACTTTACAGTCAGTATAGTAACACACGCTGCACTTTACAGTCAGTATAGGAACACATGCGGCACTTTACAGTCAGTATAGTAACACATGCGGCTCTTTACAGTCAGTATAGTAACACATGCGGCACTTTACAGTCAGTATAGTAACACATGCTGCTCTTTACAGTCAGTATAGTAACGCACGCTGCACTTTACAGTCAGTATAGTAACACACGCGGCACTTTACAGTCAGTATAGTAACACATGCTGCACTTTACAGTCAGTATAGTAACACATGCTGCACTTTACAGTCAGTATAGTAACGCATGCTGCACTTTACAGTCAGTATAGTAACACACGCTGCACTTTACAGTCAGTATAGTAACGCACGCTGCACTTTACAGTCAGTATAGTAACACACGCTGCACTTTACAGTCAGTATAGTAACACATGCTGCACTTTACAGTCAGTATAGTAACACACGCTGCACTTTACAGTCAGTATAGTAACGCATGCTGCACTTTACAGTCAGTATAGTAACACATGCTGCACTTTACAGTCAGTATAGTAACACATGCTGCACTTTACAGTCAGTATAGTAACACATGCTGCACTTTACAGTCAGTATAGTAACACACGCTGCACTTTACAGTCAGTATAGGAACACATGCTGCACTTTACAGTCAGTATAGGAACACATGCGGCACTTTACAGTCAGTATAGTAACGCACGCTGCACTTTACAGTCAGTATAGTAACGCACGCTGCACTTTACAGTCAGTATAGTAACACATGCTGCACTTTACAGTCAGTATAGTAACGCACGCTGCACTTTACAGTCAGTATAGTAACACATGCTGCACTTTACAGTCAGTATAGTAACACATGCTGCACTTTACAGTCAGTATAGTAACGCACGCTGCACTTTACAGTCAGTATAGTAACACATGCTGCACTTTACAGTCAGTATAGTAACACATGCAGCACTTTACAGTCAGTATAGTAACACACGCTGCACTTTACAGTCAGTATAGTAACGCACGCTGCTCTTTACAGTCAGTATAGTAACGCACGCTGCTCTTTACAGTCAGTATAGTAACACACGCTGCACTTTACAGTCAGTATAGTAACACACGCAGCACTTTACAGTCAGTATAGTAACGCACGCTGCACTTTACAGTCAGTATAGTAACACATACGGCACTTTACAGTCAGTATAGTAACGCACGCTGCTCTTTACAGTCAGTATAGTAACACACGCTGCACTTTACAGTCAGTATAGTAACGCATGCTGCACTTTACAGTCAGTATAGGAACACATGCGGCACTTTACAGTCAGTATAGGAACACATGCGGCACTTTACAGTCAGTATAGTAACGCACGCTGCTCTTTACAGTCAGTATAGTAACGCACGCTGCACTTTACAGTCAGTATAGTAACGCATGCTGCACTTTACAGTCAGTATAGTAACACATGCGGCACTTTACAGTCAGTATAGTAACACATGCGGCACTTTACAGTCAGTATAGTAACGCACGCTGCACTTTACAGTCAGTATAGTAACTCACGCTGCTCTTTACAGTCAGTATAGTAACGCACGCTGCACTTTACAGTCAGTATAGTAACGCACGCCGCACTTTACAGTCAGTATAGTAACGCATGCGGCACTTTACAGTCAGTATAGTAACGCACGCTGCACTTTACAGTCAGTATAGTAACACACGCTGCACTTTACAGTCAGCATAGTAACACGCGGCACTTTACAGTCAGTATAGTAACGCACACTGCACTTTACAGTCAGTATAGTAACGCACGCTGCACTTTACAGTCAGTATAGTAACACATGCTGCACTTTACAGTCAGTATAGTAACACATGCTGCACTTTACAGTCAGTATAGTAACACATGCTGCACTTTACAGTCAGTATAGTAACACATGCGGCACTTTACAGTCAGTATAGTAACACACGCTGCACTTTACAGTCAGTATAGGAACACATGCGGCACTTTACAGTCAGTATAGTAACACATGCGGCTCTTTACAGTCAGTATAGTAACACATGCGGCACTTTACAGTCAGTATAGTAACACATGCTGCTCTTTACAGTCAGTATAGTAACACACGCTGCACTTTACAGTCAGTATAGTAGCACACGCGGCACTTTACAGTCAGTATAGTAACACATGCTGCACTTTACAGTCAGTATAGTAACGCACGCTGCACTTTACAGTCAGTATAGTAACGCACGCTGCACTTTACAGTCAGTATAGTAACGCATGCTGCACTTTACAGTCAGTATAGTAACACATGCTGCACTTTACAGTCAGTATAGTAACGCACGCTGCTCTTTACAGTCAGTATAGTAACGCACGCTGCACTTTACAGTCAGTATAGTAACGCATGCTGCACTTTACAGTCAGTATAGTAACACATGCGGCACTTTACAGTCAGTATAGTAACACATGCGGCACTTTACAGTCAGTATAGTAACGCACGCTGCACTTTACAGTCAGTATAGTAACTCACGCTGCTCTTTACAGTCAGTATAGTAACGCACGCTGCACTTTACAGTCAGTATAGTAACGCACGCCGCACTTTACAGTCAGTATAGTAACGCATGCGGCACTTTACAGTCAGTATAGTAACGCACGCTGCACTTTACAGTCAGTATAGTAACACACGTGGCACTTTACAGTCAGTATAGTAACACATGCTGCACTTTACAGTCAGTATAGTAACGCACGCTGCACTTTACAGTCAGTATAGTAACGCACGCTGCACTTTACAGTCAGTATAGTAACACATGCTGCACTTTACAGTCAGTATAGTAACACATGCTGCACTTTACAGTCAGTATAGTAACACATGCTGCACTTTACAGTCAGTATAGTAACACATGCTGCACTTTACAGTCAGTATAGTAACACACGCTGCACTTTACAGTCAGTATAGTAACGCACGCTGCACTTTACAGTCAGTATAGTAACGCACGCCGCACTTTACAGTCAGTATAGTAACGCATGCGGCACTTTACAGTCAGTATAGTAACGCACGCTGCACTTTACAGTCAGTATAGTAACACACGCTGCACTTTACAGTCAGCATAGTAACACACGCGGCACTTTACAGTCAGTATAGTAACGCACGCTGCACTTTACAGTCAGTATAGTAACGCACGCTGCACTTTACAGTCAGTATAGTAACACATGCTGCACTTTACAGTCAGTATAGTAACACACGCTGCACTTTACAGTCAGTATAGTAACACATGCGGCACTTTACAGTCAGTATAGTAACAGACGCTGCACTTTACAGTCAGTATAGGAACACATGCGGCACTTTACAGTCAGTATAGTAACACATGCGGCTCTTTACAGTCAGTATAGTAACACATGCGGCACTTTACAGTCAGTATAGTAACACATGCTGCACTTTACAGTCAGTATAGTAACACATGCTGCACTTTACAGTCAGTATAGTAACACACGCTGCACTTTACAGTCAGTATAGGAACACATGCGGCACTTTACAGTCAGTATAGTAACGCACACTGCACTTTACAGTCAGTATAGTAACGCACTCTGCTCTTTACAGTCAGTATAGTAACGCACGCTGCACTTTACAGTCAGTATAGTAACGCATGCTGCACTTTACAGTCAGTATAGTAACGCACGCTGCACTTTACAGTCAGTATAGTAACTCACGCTGCTCTTTACAGTCAGTATAGTAACGTACGCTGCACTTTACAGTCAGTATAGTAACGCACGCCGCACTTTACAGTCAGTATAGTAACGCATGCGGCACTTTACAGTCAGTATAGTAACGCACGCTGCACTTTACAGTCAGTATAGTAACACACGCTGCACTTTACAGTCAGTATAGTAACACACGCGGCACTTTACAATCAGTATAGTAACGCACGCTGCACTTTACAGTCAGTATAGTAACGCACGCTGCACTTTACAGTCAGTATAGTAACACACGCTGCACTTTACAGTCAGTATAGTAACGCACGCTGCACTTTACAGTCAGTATAGTAACGCATGCTGCACTTTACAGTCAGTATAGTAACACATGCTGCACTTTACAGTCAGTATAGTAACACATGCTGCACTTTACAGTCAGTATAGTAACACATGCTGCACTTTACAGTCAGTATAGTAACACACGCTGCACTTTACAGTCAGTATAGGAACACACGCGGCACTTTACAGTCAGTATAGTAACGCACGCTGCACTTTACAGTCAGTATAGTAACACACGCTGCACTTTACAGTCAGTATAGTAACACACGCTGCTCTTTACAGTCAGTATAGTAACACACGCTGCTCTTTACAGTCAGTATAGTAACACATGCTGCACTTTACAGTCAGTATAGTAACGCACGCTGCACTTTACAGTCAGTATAGTAACACACGCTGCTCTTTACAGTCAGTATAGTAACACACGCTGCACTTTACAGTCAGTATAGTAACACACGCTGCTCTTTACAGTCAGTATAGTAACACATGCTGCACTTTACAGTCAGTATAGTAACGCACGCTGCACTTTACAGTCAGTATAGTAACACATGCTGCTCTTTACAGTCAGTATAGTAACACACGCTGCTCTTTACAGTCAGTATAGTAACACATGCTGCTCTTTACAGTCAGTATAGTAACGCACGCTGCACTTTACAGTCAGTATAGTAACACACGCTGCTCTTTACAGTCAGTATAGTAACACACGCTGCACTTTACAGTCAGTATAGTAACGCACGCTGCACTTTACAGTCAGTATAGTAATACATGCTGCACTTTACAGTCAGTATAGTAACACATGCTGCACTTTACAGTCAGTATAGTAACGCACGCTGCACTTTACAGTCAGTATAGTAACGCACGCTGCACTTTACAGTCAGTATAGTAACACATGCGGCACTTTACAGTCAGTATAGTAACGCACGCTGCACTTTACAGTCAGTATAGTAACACACGCTGCACTTTACAGTCAGTATAGTAACACATGCAGCACTTTACAGTCAGTATAGTAACGCACGCTGCACTTTACAGTCAGTATAGTAACACATGCTGCACTTTACAGTCAGTATAGTAACACATGCTGCACTTTACAGTCAGTATAGTAACACATGCTGCACTTTACAGTCAGTATAGTAACACATGCGGCACTTTACAGTCAGTATAGTAACACACGCTGCACTTTACAGTCAGTATAGGAACACATGCGGCACTTTACAGTCAGTATAGTAACACATGCGGCTCTTTACAGTCAGTATAGTAACACATGCGGCACTTTACAGTCAGTATAGTAACGCACGCTGCTCTTTACAGTCAGTATAGTAACGCACGCTGCACTTTACAGTCAGTATAGTAACACACGCGGCACTTTACAGTCAGTATAGTAACACATGCTGCACTTTACAGTCAGTATAGTAACACATGCTGCACTTTACAGTCAGTATAGTAACACACGCTGCACTTTACAGTCAGTATAGTAACGCACGCTGCACTTTACAGTCAGTATAGTAACACACGCTGCACTTTACAGTCAGTATAGTAACACATGCTGCACTTTACAGTCAGTATAGTAACGCACGCTGCACTTTACAGTCAGTATAGTAACACACGCTGCACTTTACAGTCAGTATAGTAACGCACGCTGCACTTTACAGTCAGTATAGTAACGCATGCTGCACTTTACAGTCAGTATAGTAACACATGCTGCACTTTACAGTCAGTATAGTAACACATGCTGCACTTTACAGTCAGTATAGTAACACACGCTGCTCTTTACAGTCAGTATAGTAACGCACACTGCACTTTACAGTCAGTATAGTAACGCACGCTGCACTTTACAGTCAGTATAGTAACACATGCTGCACTTTACAGTCAGTATAGTAACACATGCTGCACTTTACAGTCAGTATAGTAACACATGCTGCACTTTACAGTCAGTATAGTAACACACGCTGCACTTTACAGTCAGTATAGGAACACATGCGGCACTTTACAGTCAGTATAGTAACGCACACTGCACTTTACAGTCAGTATAGTAACGCACGCTGCACTTTACAGTCAGTATAGTAACACATGCTGCACTTTACAGTCAGTATAGTAACACATGCTGCACTTTACAGTCAGTATAGTAACGCACGCTGCACTTTACAGTCAGTATAGTAACACATGCGGCACTTTACAGTCAGTATAGTAACACACGCTGCACTTTACAGTCAGTATAGTAACGCACGCTGCACTTTACAGTCAGTATAGTAACACATGCGGCTCTTTACAGTCAGTATAGTAACACACGCTGCACTTTACAGTCAGTATAGTAACGCACGCTGCACTTTACAGTCAGTATAGTAACGCACGCCGCACTTTACAGTCAGTATAGTAACGCATGCGGCACTTTACAGTCAGTATAGTAACGCACGCTGCACTTTACAGTCAGTATAGTAACACACGCTACACTTTACAGTCAGCATAGTAACACACGCGGCACTTTACAGTCAGTATAGTAACGCACGCTGCACTTTACAGTCAGTATAGTAAGACATGCTGCTCTTTACAGTCAGTATAGTAACACACGCTGCACTTTACAGTCAGTATAGTAACACATGCTGCACTTTACAGTCAGTATAGTAACACATGCTGCACTTTACAGTCAGTATAGTAACACATGCTGCACTTTACAGTCAGTATAGTAACACACGCTGCACTTTACAGTCAGTATAGTAACACATGCTGCTCTTTACAGTCAGTATAGTAACACATGCTGCACTTTACAGTCAGTATAGTAACACACGCTGCACTTTACAGTCAGTATAGGAACACATGCGGCACTTTACAGTCAGTATAGTAACGCACACTGCACTTTACAGTCAGTATAGTAACGCACGCTGCACTTTACAGTCAGTATAGTAACACATGCTGCACTTTACAGTCAGTATAGTAACACATGCTGCACTTTACAGTCAGTATAGTAACGCACGCTGCACTTTACAGTCAGTATAGTAACACATGCGGCACTTTACAGTCAGTATAGTAACACACGCTGCACTTTACAGTCAGTATAGTAATACATGCTGCACTTTACAGTCAGTATAGGAACACATGCGGCACTTTACAGTCAGTATAGTAACGCACACTGCACTTTACAGTCAGTATAGTAACGCACGCTGCACTTTACAGTCAGTATAGTAACACATGCTGCACTTTACAGTCAGTATAGTAACACATGCTGCACTTTACAGTCAGTATAGTAACGCACGCTGCACTTTACAGTCAGTATAGTAACACATGCGGCACTTTACAGTCAGTATAGTAACACACGCTGCACTTTACAGTCAGTATAGTAACACATGCTGCACTTTACAGTCAGTATAGTAACACACGCTGCACTTTACAGTCAGTATAGGAACACATGCTGCACTTTACAGTCAGTATAGGAACACATGCTGCACTTTACAGTCAGTATAGTAACACATGCTGCACTTTACAGTCAGTATAGTAACACATGCTGCACTTTACAGTCAGTATAGTAACACATGCTGCACTTTACAGTCAGTATAGTAACACATGCTGCACTTTACAGTCAGTATAGTAACACACGCTGCACTTTACAGTCAGTATAGGAACACATGCTGCACTTTACAGTCAGTATAGGAACACATGCGGCACTTTACAGTCAGTATAGTAACGCACGCTGCACTTTACAGTCAGTATAGTAACGCACGCTGCACTTTACAGTCAGTATAGTAACACATGCTGCACTTTACAGTCAGTATAGTAACGCACGCTGCACTTTACAGTCAGTATAGTAACACATGCTGCACTTTACAGTCAGTATAGTAACACATGCTGCACTTTACAGTCAGTATAGTAACGCACGCTGCACTTTACAGTCAGTATAGTAACACATGCTGCACTTTACAGTCAGTATAGTAACACATGCAGCACTTTACAGTCAGTATAGTAACACACGCTGCACTTTACAGTCAGTATAGTAACGCACGCTGCTCTTTACAGTCAGTATAGTAACGCACGCTGCTCTTTACAGTCAGTATAGTAACACACGCTGCACTTTACAGTCAGTATAGTAACACACGCAGCACTTTACAGTCAGTATAGTAACGCACGCTGCACTTTACAGTCAGTATAGTAACACATACGGCACTTTACAGTCAGTATAGTAACGCACGCTGCTCTTTACAGTCAGTATAGTAACACACGCTGCACTTTACAGTCAGTATAGTAACGCATGCTGCACTTTACAGTCAGTATAGGAACACATGCGGCACTTTACAGTCAGTATAGGAACACATGCGGCACTTTACAGTCAGTATAGTAACGCACGCTGCTCTTTACAGTCAGTATAGTAACGCACGCTGCACTTTACAGTCAGTATAGTAACGCATGCTGCACTTTACAGTCAGTATAGTAACACATGCGGCACTTTACAGTCAGTATAGTAACACATGCGGCACTTTACAGTCAGTATAGTAACGCACGCTGCACTTTACAGTCAGTATAGTAACTCACGCTGCTCTTTACAGTCAGTATAGTAACGCACGCTGCACTTTACAGTCAGTATAGTAACGCACGCCGCACTTTACAGTCAGTATAGTAACGCATGCGGCACTTTACAGTCAGTATAGTAACGCACGCTGCACTTTACAGTCAGTATAGTAACACACGCTGCACTTTACAGTCAGCATAGTAACACGCGGCACTTTACAGTCAGTATAGTAACGCACACTGCACTTTACAGTCAGTATAGTAACGCACGCTGCACTTTACAGTCAGTATAGTAACACATGCTGCACTTTACAGTCAGTATAGTAACACATGCTGCACTTTACAGTCAGTATAGTAACACATGCTGCACTTTACAGTCAGTATAGTAACACATGCGGCACTTTACAGTCAGTATAGTAACACACGCTGCACTTTACAGTCAGTATAGGAACACATGCGGCACTTTACAGTCAGTATAGTAACACATGCGGCTCTTTACAGTCAGTATAGTAACACATGCGGCACTTTACAGTCAGTATAGTAACACATGCTGCTCTTTACAGTCAGTATAGTAACACACGCTGCACTTTACAGTCAGTATAGTAGCACACGCGGCACTTTACAGTCAGTATAGTAACACATGCTGCACTTTACAGTCAGTATAGTAACGCACGCTGCACTTTACAGTCAGTATAGTAACGCACGCTGCACTTTACAGTCAGTATAGTAACGCATGCTGCACTTTACAGTCAGTATAGTAACACATGCTGCACTTTACAGTCAGTATAGTAACGCACGCTGCTCTTTACAGTCAGTATAGTAACGCACGCTGCACTTTACAGTCAGTATAGTAACGCATGCTGCACTTTACAGTCAGTATAGTAACACATGCGGCACTTTACAGTCAGTATAGTAACACATGCGGCACTTTACAGTCAGTATAGTAACGCACGCTGCACTTTACAGTCAGTATAGTAACTCACGCTGCTCTTTACAGTCAGTATAGTAACGCACGCTGCACTTTACAGTCAGTATAGTAACGCACGCCGCACTTTACAGTCAGTATAGTAACGCATGCGGCACTTTACAGTCAGTATAGTAACGCACGCTGCACTTTACAGTCAGTATAGTAACACACGTGGCACTTTACAGTCAGTATAGTAACACATGCTGCACTTTACAGTCAGTATAGTAACGCACGCTGCACTTTACAGTCAGTATAGTAACGCACGCTGCACTTTACAGTCAGTATAGTAACACATGCTGCACTTTACAGTCAGTATAGTAACACATGCTGCACTTTACAGTCAGTATAGTAACACATGCTGCACTTTACAGTCAGTATAGTAACACATGCTGCACTTTACAGTCAGTATAGTAACACACGCTGCACTTTACAGTCAGTATAGTAACGCACGCTGCACTTTACAGTCAGTATAGTAACGCACGCCGCACTTTACAGTCAGTATAGTAACGCATGCGGCACTTTACAGTCAGTATAGTAACGCACGCTGCACTTTACAGTCAGTATAGTAACACACGCTGCACTTTACAGTCAGCATAGTAACACACGCGGCACTTTACAGTCAGTATAGTAACGCACGCTGCACTTTACAGTCAGTATAGTAACGCACGCTGCACTTTACAGTCAGTATAGTAACACATGCTGCACTTTACAGTCAGTATAGTAACACACGCTGCACTTTACAGTCAGTATAGTAACACATGCGGCACTTTACAGTCAGTATAGTAACAGACGCTGCACTTTACAGTCAGTATAGGAACACATGCGGCACTTTACAGTCAGTATAGTAACACATGCGGCTCTTTACAGTCAGTATAGTAACACATGCGGCACTTTACAGTCAGTATAGTAACACATGCTGCACTTTACAGTCAGTATAGTAACACATGCTGCACTTTACAGTCAGTATAGTAACACACGCTGCACTTTACAGTCAGTATAGGAACACATGCGGCACTTTACAGTCAGTATAGTAACGCACACTGCACTTTACAGTCAGTATAGTAACGCACTCTGCTCTTTACAGTCAGTATAGTAACGCACGCTGCACTTTACAGTCAGTATAGTAACGCATGCTGCACTTTACAGTCAGTATAGTAACGCACGCTGCACTTTACAGTCAGTATAGTAACTCACGCTGCTCTTTACAGTCAGTATAGTAACGTACGCTGCACTTTACAGTCAGTATAGTAACGCACGCCGCACTTTACAGTCAGTATAGTAACGCATGCGGCACTTTACAGTCAGTATAGTAACGCACGCTGCACTTTACAGTCAGTATAGTAACACACGCTGCACTTTACAGTCAGTATAGTAACACACGCGGCACTTTACAATCAGTATAGTAACGCACGCTGCACTTTACAGTCAGTATAGTAACGCACGCTGCACTTTACAGTCAGTATAGTAACACACGCTGCACTTTACAGTCAGTATAGTAACGCACGCTGCACTTTACAGTCAGTATAGTAACACATGCGGCACTTTACAGTCAGTATAGTAACGCACGCTGCACTTTACAGTCAGTATAGTAACACACGCTGCACTTTACAGTCAGTATAGTAACACATGCAGCACTTTACAGTCAGTATAGTAACGCACGCTGCACTTTACAGTCAGTATAGTAACACATGCTGCACTTTACAGTCAGTATAGTAACACATGCTGCACTTTACAGTCAGTATAGTAACACATGCTGCACTTTACAGTCAGTATAGTAACACATGCGGCACTTTACAGTCAGTATAGTAACACACGCTGCACTTTACAGTCAGTATAGGAACACATGCGGCACTTTACAGTCAGTATAGTAACACATGCGGCTCTTTACAGTCAGTATAGTAACACATGCGGCACTTTACAGTCAGTATAGTAACGCACGCTGCTCTTTACAGTCAGTATAGTAACGCACGCTGCACTTTACAGTCAGTATAGTAACACACGCGGCACTTTACAGTCAGTATAGTAACACATGCTGCACTTTACAGTCAGTATAGTAACACATGCTGCACTTTACAGTCAGTATAGTAACACACGCTGCACTTTACAGTCAGTATAGTAACGCACGCTGCACTTTACAGTCAGTATAGTAACACACGCTGCACTTTACAGTCAGTATAGTAACACATGCTGCACTTTACAGTCAGTATAGTAACGCACGCTGCACTTTACAGTCAGTATAGTAACACACGCTGCACTTTACAGTCAGTATAGTAACGCACGCTGCACTTTACAGTCAGTATAGTAACGCATGCTGCACTTTACAGTCAGTATAGTAACACATGCTGCACTTTACAGTCAGTATAGTAACACATGCTGCACTTTACAGTCAGTATAGTAACACACGCTGCTCTTTACAGTCAGTATAGTAACGCACACTGCACTTTACAGTCAGTATAGTAACGCACGCTGCACTTTACAGTCAGTATAGTAACACATGCTGCACTTTACAGTCAGTATAGTAACACATGCTGCACTTTACAGTCAGTATAGTAACACATGCTGCACTTTACAGTCAGTATAGTAACACACGCTGCACTTTACAGTCAGTATAGGAACACATGCGGCACTTTACAGTCAGTATAGTAACGCACACTGCACTTTACAGTCAGTATAGTAACGCACGCTGCACTTTACAGTCAGTATAGTAACACATGCTGCACTTTACAGTCAGTATAGTAACACATGCTGCACTTTACAGTCAGTATAGTAACGCACGCTGCACTTTACAGTCAGTATAGTAACACATGCGGCACTTTACAGTCAGTATAGTAACACACGCTGCACTTTACAGTCAGTATAGTAACGCACGCTGCACTTTACAGTCAGTATAGTAACACATGCGGCTCTTTACAGTCAGTATAGTAACACACGCTGCACTTTACAGTCAGTATAGTAACGCACGCTGCACTTTACAGTCAGTATAGTAACGCACGCCGCACTTTACAGTCAGTATAGTAACGCATGCGGCACTTTACAGTCAGTATAGTAACGCACGCTGCACTTTACAGTCAGTATAGTAACACACGCTACACTTTACAGTCAGCATAGTAACACACGCGGCACTTTACAGTCAGTATAGTAACGCACGCTGCACTTTACAGTCAGTATAGTAAGACATGCTGCTCTTTACAGTCAGTATAGTAACACACGCTGCACTTTACAGTCAGTATAGTAACACATGCTGCACTTTACAGTCAGTATAGTAACACATGCTGCACTTTACAGTCAGTATAGTAACACATGCTGCACTTTACAGTCAGTATAGTAACACACGCTGCACTTTACAGTCAGTATAGTAACACATGCTGCTCTTTACAGTCAGTATAGTAACACATGCTGCACTTTACAGTCAGTATAGTAACACACGCTGCACTTTACAGTCAGTATAGGAACACATGCGGCACTTTACAGTCAGTATAGTAACGCACACTGCACTTTACAGTCAGTATAGTAACGCACGCTGCACTTTACAGTCAGTATAGTAACACATGCTGCACTTTACAGTCAGTATAGTAACACATGCTGCACTTTACAGTCAGTATAGTAACGCACGCTGCACTTTACAGTCAGTATAGTAACACATGCGGCACTTTACAGTCAGTATAGTAACACACGCTGCACTTTACAGTCAGTATAGTAATACATGCTGCACTTTACAGTCAGTATAGGAACACATGCGGCACTTTACAGTCAGTATAGTAACGCACACTGCACTTTACAGTCAGTATAGTAACGCACGCTGCACTTTACAGTCAGTATAGTAACACATGCTGCACTTTACAGTCAGTATAGTAACACATGCTGCACTTTACAGTCAGTATAGTAACGCACGCTGCACTTTACAGTCAGTATAGTAACACATGCGGCACTTTACAGTCAGTATAGTAACACACGCTGCACTTTACAGTCAGTATAGTAATACATGCTGCACTTTACAGTCAGTATAGTAACACATGCTGCACTTTACAGTCAGTATAGTAACGCACGCTGCACTTTACAGTCAGTATAGTAACGCACGCTGCACTTTACAGTCAGTATAGTAACACATGCTGCTCTTTACAGTCAGTATAGTAACACACGCTGCACTTTACAGTCAGTATAGTAACGCACGCTGCACTTTACAGTCAGTATAGTAACACATGCTGCACTTTACAGTCAGTATAGTAACACATGCAGCACTTTACAGTCAGTATAGTAACACATGCTGCACTTTACAGTCAGTATAGTAACGCACGCTGCACTTTACAGTCAGTATAGTAACTCACGCTGCTCTTTACAGTCAGTATAGTAACGCACGCTGCACTTTACAGTCAGTATAGTAACGCACGCCGCACTTTACAGTCAGTATAGTAACGCACGCGGCACTTTACAGTCAGTATAGTAACGCACGCTGCACTTTACAGTCAGTATAGTAACACACGCTGCACTTTACAGTCAGCATAGTAACACACGCGGCACTTTACAGTCAGTATAGTAACGCACGCTGCACTTTACAGTCAGTATAGTAACGCACACTGCACTTTACAGTCAGTATAGTAACACATGCTGCACTTTACAGTCAGTATAGTAACACATGCTGCACTTTACAGTCAGTATAGTAACACATGCTGCACTTTACAGTCAGTATAGTAACACATGCGGCACTTTACAGTCAGTATAGTAACGCACGCTGCACTTTACAGTCAGTATAGTAACGCACACTGCACTTTACAGTCAGTATAGTAACACATGCTGCACTTTACAGTCAGTATAGTAACACATGCTGCACTTTACAGTCAGTATAGTAACACACGCTGCACTTTACAGTCAGTATAGGAACACATGCGGCACTTTACAGTCAGTATAGTAACACACGCTGCTCTTTACAGTCAGTATAGTAACACATGCGGCACTTTACAGTCAGTATAGTAACACATGCGGCACTTTACAGTCAGTATAGTAACACATGCTGCTCTTTACAGTCAGTATAGTAACACACGCTGCACTTTACAGTCAGTATAGTAGCACACGCGGCACTTTACAGTCAGTATAGTAACACATGCTGCACTTTACAGTCAGTATAGTAACGCACGCTGCACTTTACAGTCAGTATAGTAACGCATGCTGCACTTTACAGTCAGTATAGTAACGCATGCTGCACTTTACAGTCAGTATAGTAACACATGCTGCACTTTACAGTCAGTATAGTAACGCAGGCTGCTCTTTACAGTCAGTATAGTAACGCACGCTGCACTTTACAGTCAGTATAGTAACGCATGCTGCACTTTACAGTCAGTATAGTAACACATGCGGCACTTTACAGTCAGTATAGTAACGCACGCTGCACTTTACAGTCAGTATAGTAACTCACGCTGCTCTTTACAGTCAGTATAGTAACGCACGCTGCACTTTACAGTCAGTATAGTAACACACGATGCACTTTACAGTCAGCATAGTAACACACGCGGCACTTTACAGTCAGTATAGTAACACACGCTGCACTTTACAGTCAGTATAGTAACGCACGCTGCACTTTACAGTCAGTATAGTAACACATGCTGCACTTTACAGTCAGTATAGTAACACATGCTGCACTTTACAGTCAGTATAGTAACACATGCTGCACTTTACAGTCAGTATAGTAACACATGCGGCACTTTACAGTCAGTATAGTAACACACGCTGCACTTTACAGTCAGTATAGGAACACATGCGGCACTTTACAGTCAGTATAGTAACACATGCGGCACTTTACAGTCAGTATAGTAACACATGCTGCACTTTACAGTCAGTATAGTAACACATGCTGCACTTTACAGTCAGTATAGTAACGCATGCTGCACTTTACAGTCAGTATAGTAACACATGCTGCACTTTACAGTCAGTATAGTAACACATGCTGCACTTTACAGTCAGTATAGTAACACATGCGGCACTTTACAGTCAGTATAGTAACGCACACTGCACTTTACAGTCAGTATAGTAACGCACGCTGCACTTTACAGTCAGTATAGTAACACATGCTGCACTTTACAGTCAGTATAGTAACGCACGCTGCACTTTACAGTCAGTATAGTAATACATGCTGCACTTTACAGTCAGTATAGTAACACATGCTGCACTTTACAGTCAGTATAGTAACACACGCTGCTCTTTACAGTCAGTATAGTAACGCACGCTGCACTTTACAGTCAGTATAGTAACGCACGCTGCACTTTACAGTCAGTATAGTAACGCACGCTGCACTTTACAGTCAATATAGTAACACACGCTGCACTTTACAGTCAGTATAGTAACACACGCTGCACTTTACAGTCAGTATAGTAACACACGCTGCACTTTACAGTCAGTATAGTAACACACGCTGCACTTTACAGTCAGTATAGTAACGCAAGCTGCTCTTTACAGTCAGTATAGTAACGCACGCTGCACTTTACAGTCAGTATAGTAACACACGCTGCTCTTTACAGTCAGTATAGTAACACACGCTGCACTTTACAGTCAGTATAGTAACACACGCTGCACTTTACAGTCAGTATAGTAACGCACGCTGCACTTTACAGTCAGTATAGTAACGCACGCTGCTCTTTACAGTCAGTATAGTAACGCACGCTGCATTTTACAGTCAGTATAGTAACACATGCTGCACTTTACAGTCAGTATAGTAACACACGCTGCACTTTACAGTCAGTATAGTAACACACGCTGCTCTTTACAGTCAGTATAGTAACACACGCTGCTCTTTACAGTCAGTATAGTAACGCACGCTGCTCTTTACAGTCAGTATAGCAACACACGCTGCACTTTACAGTCAGTATAGTAACACACGCTGCTCTTTACAGTCAGTATAGTAACACACGCTGCACTTTACAGTCAGTATAGTAACACACGCTGCACTTTACAGTCAGTATAGTAACGCACGCTGCACTTTACAGTCAGTATAGTAACGCACGCTGCTCTTTACAGTCAGTATAGTAACGCACGCTGCATTTTACAGTCAGTATAGTAACGCATGCTGCACTTTACAGTCAGTATAGTAACACATGCGGCACTTTACAGTCAGTATAGTAACGCACGCTGCACTTTACAGTCAGTATAGTAACTCACGCTGCTCTTTACAGTCAGTATAGTAACGCACGCTGCACTTTACAGTCAGTATAGTAACGCACGCCGCACTTTACAGTCAGTAAAGTAACGCATGCGGCACTTTACAGTCAGTATAGTAACGCACGCTGCACTTTACAGTCAGTATAGTAACACACGATGCACTTTACAGTCAGCATAGTAACACACGCGGCACTTTACAGTCAGTATAGTAACACACGCTGCACTTTACAGTCAGTATAGTAACGCACGCTGCACTTTACAGTCAGTATAGTAACACATGCTGCACTTTACAGTCAGTATAGTAACACATGCTGCACTTTACAGTCAGTATAGTAACACATGCTGCACTTTACAGTCAGTATAGTAACACATGCGGCACTTTACAGTCAGTATAGTAACACACGCTGCACTTTACAGTCAGTATAGGAACACATGCGGCACTTTACAGTCAGTATAGTAACACATGCTGCACTTTACAGTCAGTATAGTAACACATGCTGCACTTTACAGTCAGTATAGTAACGCATGCTGCACTTTACAGTCAGTATAGTAACACATGCTGCACTTTACAGTCAGTATAGTAACACACGCTGCACTTTACAGTCAGTATAGTAGCACACGCGGCACTTTACAGTCAGTATAGTAACACATGCTGCACTTTACAGTCAGTATAGTAACGCACGCTGCTCTTTACAGTCAGTATAGTAACGCACGCTGCACTTTACAGTCAGTATAGTAACGCATGCTGCACTTTACAGTCAGTATAGTAACACATGCGGCACTTTACAGTCAGTATAGTAACACATGCGGCACTTTACAGTCAGTATAGTAACGCACGCTGCACTTTACAGTCAGTATAGTAACTCACGCTGCTCTTTACAGTCAGTATAGTAACGCATGCTGCACTTTACAGTCAGTATAGTAACGCACGCCGCACTTTACAGTCAGTATAGTAACGCATGCGCAACTTTACAGTCAGTATAGTAACGCACGCTGCACTTTACAGTCAGTATAGTAACACACGTGGCACTTTACAGTCAGTATAGTAACACATGCTGCACTTTACAGTCAGTATAGTAACGCACGCTGCACTTTACAGTCAGTATAGTAACGCACGCTGCACTTTACAGTCAGTATAGTAACACATGCTGCACTTTACAGTCAGTATAGTAACACATGCTGCACTTTACAGTCAGTATAGTAACACATGCTGCACTTTACAGTCAGTATAGTAACACATGCTGCACTTTACAGTCAGTATAGTAACACACGCTGCACTTTACAGTCAGTATAGGAACACATGCGGCACTTTACAGTCAGTATAGTAACGCACACTGCACTTTACAGTAAGTATAGTAACGCACGCTGCACTTTACAGTCAGTATAGTAACACATGCTGCACTTTACAGTCAGTATAGTAACACATGCTGCACTTTACAGTCAGTATAGTAATGCACGCTGCACTTTACAGTCAGTATAGTAACACATGCGGCACTTTACAGTCAGTATAGTAACACACGCTGCACTTTACAGTCAGTATAGTAACGCATGCTGCACTTTACAGTCAGTATAGTAACGCACGCCGCACTTTACAGTCAGTATAGTAACGCATGCGGCACTTTACAGTCAGTATAGTAACGCACGCTGCACTTTACAGTCAGTATAGTAACACATGCTACACTTTACAGTCAGCATAGTAACACACGCGGCACTTTACAGTCAGTATAGTAACGCACGCTGCACTTTACAGTCAGTATAGTAACGCACGCTGCACTTTACAGTCAGTATAGTAACACATGCTGCACTTTACAGTCAGTATAGTAACACATGCTGCACTTTACAGTCAGTATAGTAACACATGCTGCACTTTACAGTCAGTATAGTAACACATGCTGCACTTTACAGTCAGTATAGTAACATGCTGCACTTTACAGTCAGTATAGGAACACATGCGGCACTTTACAGTCAGTATAGTAACACATGCTGCACTTTACAGTCAGTATAGTAACACATGCTGCACTTTACAGTCAGTATAGTAACACATGCTGCACTTTACAGTCAGTATAGTAACGCACACTGCACTTTACAGTCAGTATAGTAACACATGCGGCACTTTACAGTCAGTATAGTAACGCACACTGCACTTTACAGTCAGTATAGTAACACATGCTGCACTTTACAGTCAGTATAGTAACACATGCTGCACTTTACAGTCAGTATAGTAACGCACGCTGCACTTTACAGTCAGTATAGTAACACATGCGGCACTTTACAGTCAGTATAGTAACACACGCTGCACTTTACAGTCAGTATAGTAATACATGCTGCACTTTACAGTCAGTATAGTAACACATGCTGCACTTTACAGTCAGTATAGTAACGCACGCTGCACTTTACAGTCAGTATAGTAACGCACACTGCACTTTACAGTCAGTATAGTAACACATGCTGCTCTTTACAGTCAGTATAGTAACACACGCTGCACTTTACAGTCAGTATAGTAACGCACGCTGCACTTTACAGTCAGTATAGTAACACATGCTGCACTTTACAGTCAGTATAGTAACACATGCAGCACTTTACAGTCAGTATAGTAACACATGCTGCACTTTACAGTCAGTATAGTAACGCACGCTGCTCTTTACAGTCAGTATAGTAACACATGCGGCACTTTACAGTCAGTATAGTAACACACGCTGCACTTTACAGTCAGTATAGTAACACACGCGGCACTTTACAGTCAGTATAGTAACGCACGCTGCACTTTACAGTCAGTATAGTAACGCACGCTGCTCTTTACAGTCAGTATAGTAACGCACGCTGCACTTTACAGTCAGTATAGTAACGCACGCTGCACTTTACAGTCAGTATAGTAACGCATGCTGCACTTTACAGTCAGTATAGTAACACATGCGGCACTTTACAGTCAGTATAGTAACGCACGCTGCACTTTACAGTCAGTATAGTAACTCACGCTGCTCTTTACAGTCAGTATAGTAACGCACGCTGCACTTTACAGTCAGTATAGTAACGCACGCCGCACTTTACAGTCAGTATAGTAACGCACGCGGCACTTTACAGTCAGTATAGTAACACACGCTGCACTTTACAGTCAGTATAGTAACACATGCTGCACTTTACAGTCAGTATAGTAACGCACGCTGCACTTTACAGTCAGTATAGTAACACACGCTGCACTTTACAGTCAGCATAGTAACACACGCGGCACTTTACAGTCAGTATAGTAACGCACGCTGCACTTTACAGTCAGTATAGTAACGCACACTGCACTTTACAGTCAGTATAGTAACACATGCTGCACTTTACAGTCAGTATAGTAACGCACGCTGCACTTTACAGTCAGTATAGTAACTCACGCTGCTCTTTACAGTCAGTATAGTAACGCACGCTGCACTTTACAGTCAGTATAGTAACGCACGCCGCACTTTACAGTCAGTATAGTAACGCACGCGGCACTTTACAGTCAGTATAGTAACACACGCTGCACTTTACAGTCAGTATAGTAACACATGCTGCACTTTACAGTCAGTATAGTAACGCACGCTGCACTTTACAGTCAGTATAGTAACACACGCTGCACTTTACAGTCAGCATAGTAACACACGCGGCACTTTACAGTCAGTATAGTAACGCACGCTGCACTTTACAGTCAGTATAGTAACGCACACTGCACTTTACAGTCAGTATAGTAACACATGCTGCACTTTACAGTCAGTATAGTAACACATGCTGCACTTTACAGTCAGTATAGTAACACATGCTGCACTTTACAGTCAGTATAGTAACACATGCGGCACTTTACAGTCAGTATAGTAACGCACGCTGCACTTTACAGTCAGTATAGTAACGCACACTGCACTTTACAGTCAGTATAGTAACACATGCTGCACTTTACAGTCAGTATAGTAACACATGCTGCACTTTACAGTCAGTATAGTAACACATGCTGCACTTTACAGTCAGTATAGTAACACACGCGGCACTTTACAGTCAGTATAGTAACGCACGCTGCACTTTACAGTCAGTATAGTAACGCACACTGCACTTTACAGTCAGTATAGTAACACATGCTGCACTTTACAGTCAGTATAGTAACACATGCTGCACTTTACAGTCAGTATAGTAACACACGCTGCACTTTACAGTCAGTATAGGAACACATGCGGCACTTTACAGTCAGTATAGTAACACATGCGGCTCTTTACAGTCAGTATAGTAACACATGCGGAATTTTACAGTCAGTATAGTAACACATGCTGCTCTTTACAGTCAGTATAGTAACACACGCTGCACTTTACAGTCAGTATAGTAGCACACGCGGCACTTTACAGTCAGTATAGTAACACATGCTGCACTTTACAGTCAGTATAGTAACGCACGCTGCACTTTACAGTCAGTATAGTAACGCACGCTGCACTTTACAGTCAGTATAGTAACGCACGCTGCACTTTACAGTCAGTATAGTAACACATGCTGCACTTTACAGTCAGTATAGTAACACATGCAGCACTTTACAGTCAGTATAGTAACACACGCTGCACTTTACAGTCAGTATAGTAACGCACGCTGCTCTTTACAGTCAGTATAGTAACGCACGCTGCTCTTTACAGTCAGTATAGTAACACACGCTGCACTTTACAGTCAGTATAGTAACACACGCAGCACTTTACAGTCAGTATAGTAACGCACGCTGCACTTTACAGTCAGTATAGTAACGCACGCTGCTCTTTACAGTCAGTATAGTAACGCACGCTGCACTTTACAGTCAGTATAGTAACGCATGCTGCACTTTACAGTCAGTATAGTAACACATGCGGCACTTTACAGTCAGTATAGTAACACATGCGGCACTTTACAGTCAGTATAGTAACGCACGCTGCACTTTACAGTCAGTATAGTAACTCACGCTGCTCTTTACAGTCAGTATAGTAACGCACGCTGCACTTTACAGTCAGTATAGTAACGCACGCCGCACTTTACAGTCAGTATAGTAACGCATGCGGCACTTTACAGTCAGTATAGTAACGCACGCTGCACTTTACAGTCAGTATAGTAACACACGCTGCACTTTACAGTCAGTATAGTAACACGCGGCACTTTACAGTCAGTATAGTAACGCACACTGCACTTTACAGTCAGTATAGTAACGCACGCTGCACTTTACAGTCAGTATAGTAACACATGCTGCACTTTACAGTCAGTATAGTAACACATGCTGCACTTTACAGTCAGTATAGTAACACATGCTGCACTTTACAGTCAGTATAGTAACACATGCGGCACTTTACAGTCAGTATAGTAACACACGCTGCACTTTACAGTCAGTATAGGAACACATGCGGCACTTTACAGTCAGTATAGTAACACATGCGGCTCTTTACAGTCAGTATAGTAACACATGCGGCACTTTACAGTCAGTATAGTAACACATGCTGCTCTTTACAGTCAGTATAGTAACACACGCTGCACTTTACAGTCAGTATAGTAGCACACGCGGCACTTTACAGTCAGTATAGTAACACATGCTGCACTTTACAGTCAGTATAGTAACGCACGCTGCACTTTACAGTCAGTATAGTAACGCACGCTGCACTTTACAGTCAGTATAGTAACGCATGCTGCACTTTACAGTCAGTATAGTAACACATGCTGCACTTTACAGTCAGTATAGTAACGCACGCTGCTCTTTACAGTCAGTATAGTAACGCACGCTGCACTTTACAGTCAGTATAGTAACGCATGCTGCACTTTACAGTCAGTATAGTAACACATGCGGCACTTTACAGTCAGTATAGTAACACATGCGGCACTTTACAGTCAGTATAGTAACGCACGCTGCACTTTACAGTCAGTATAGTAACTCACGCTGCTCTTTACAGTCAGTATAGTAACGCACGCTGCACTTTACAGTCAGTATAGTAACGCACGCCGCACTTTACAGTCAGTATAGTAACGCATGCGGCACTTTACAGTCAGTATAGTAACGCACGCTGCACTTTACAGTCAGTATAGTAACACACGTGGCACTTTACAGTCAGTATAGTAACACATGCTGCACTTTACAGTCAGTATAGTAACGCACGCTGCACTTTACAGTCAGTATAGTAACGCACGCTGCACTTTACAGTCAGTATAGTAACACATGCTGCACTTTACAGTCAGTATAGTAACACATGCTGCACTTTACAGTCAGTATAGTAACACATGCTGCACTTTACAGTCAGTATAGTAACACATGCTGCACTTTACAGTCAGTATAGTAACACACGCTGCACTTTACAGTCAGTATAGGAACACATGCGGCACTTTACAGTCAGTATAGTAACGCACACTGCACTTTACAGTCAGTATAGTAACGCACGCTGCACTTTACAGTCAGTATAGTAACACATGCTGCACTTTACAGTCAGTATAGTAACACATGCTGCACTTTACAGTCAGTATAGTAACGCACGCTGCACTTTACAGTCAGTATAGTAACACATGCGGCACTTTACAGTCAGTATAGTAACACACGCTGCACTTTACAGTCAGTATAGTAACGCACGCTGCACTTTACAGTCAGTATAGTAACGCACGCCGCACTTTACAGTCAGTATAGTAACGCATGCGGCACTTTACAGTCAGTATAGTAACGCACGCTGCACTTTACAGTCAGTATAGTAACACACGCTGCACTTTACAGTCAGCATAGTAACACACGCGGCACTTTACAGTCAGTATAGTAACGCACGCTGCACTTTACAGTCAGTATAGTAACGCACGCTGCACTTTACAGTCAGTATAGTAACACATGCTGCACTTTACAGTCAGTATAGTAACACACGCTGCACTTTACAGTCAGTATAGTAACACATGCGGCACTTTACAGTCAGTATAGTAACACACGCTGCACTTTACAGTCAGTATAGGAACACATGCGGCACTTTACAGTCAGTATAGTAACACATGCGGCTCTTTACAGTCAGTATAGTAACACATGCGGCACTTTACAGTCAGTATAGTAACACATGCTGCACTTTACAGTCAGTATAGTAACACATGCTGCACTTTACAGTCAGTATAGTAACACACGCTGCACTTTACAGTCAGTATAGGAACACATGCGGCACTTTACAGTCAGTATAGTAACGCACACTGCACTTTACAGTCAGTATAGTAACGCACTCTGCTCTTTACAGTCAGTATAGTAACGCACGCTGCACTTTACAGTCAGTATAGTAACGCATGCTGCACTTTACAGTCAGTATAGTAACGCACGCTGCACTTTACAGTCAGTATAGTAACTCACGCTGCTCTTTACAGTCAGTATAGTAACGTACGCTGCACTTTACAGTCAGTATAGTAACGCACGCCGCACTTTACAGTCAGTATAGTAACGCATGCGGCACTTTACAGTCAGTATAGTAACGCACGCTGCACTTTACAGTCAGTATAGTAACACACGCTGCACTTTACAGTCAGTATAGTAACACACGCGGCACTTTACAATCAGTATAGTAACGCATGCTGCACTTTACAGTCAGTATAGTAACGCACGCTGCACTTTACAGTCAGTATAGTAACGCACGCTGCACTTTACAGTCAGTATAGTAACGCACGCTGCACTTTACAGTCAGTATAGTAACACACGCTGCACTTTACAGTCAGTATAGTAACGCACGCTGCACTTTACAGTCAGTATAGTAACGCATGCTGCACTTTACAGTCAGTATAGTAACACATGCTGCACTTTACAGTCAGTATAGTAACACATGCTGCACTTTACAGTCAGTATAGTAACACATGCTGCACTTTACAGTCAGTATAGGAACACACGCGGCACTTTACAGTCAGTATAGTAACGCACGCTGCACTTTACAGTCAGTATAGTAACACACGCTGCACTTTACAGTCAGTATAGTAACACACGCTGCACTTTACAGTCAGTATAGTAACACACGCTGCACTTTACAGTCAGTATAGTAACACACGCTGCACTTTACAGTCAGTATAGTAACACATGCGGCACTTTACAGTCAGTATAGTAACGCACGCTGCTCTTTACAGTCAGTATAGTAACACATGCGGCACTTTACAGTCAGTATAGTAACACATGCGGCACTTTACAGTCAGTATAGTAACACACGCTGCTCTTTACAGTCAGTATAGTAACACACGCTGCTCTTTACAGTCAGTATAGTAACACATGCTGCACTTTACAGTCAGTATAGTAACGCACGCTGCACTTTACAGTCAGTATAGTAACACACGCTGCTCTTTACAGTCAGTATAGTAACACACGCTGCACTTTACAGTCAGTATAGTAACACACGCTGCTCTTTACAGTCAGTATAGTAACACATGCTGCACTTTACAGTCAGTATAGTAACGCACGCTGCACTTTACAGTCAGTATAGTAACACATGCTGCTCTTTACAGTCAGTATAGTAACACACGCTGCTCTTTACAGTCAGTATAGTAACACATGCTGCACTTTACAGTCAGTATAGTAACGCACGCTGCACTTTACAGTCAGTATAGTAACACACGCTGCTCTTTACAGTCAGTATAGTAACACACGCTGCACTTTACAGTCAGTATAGTAACGCACGCTGCACTTTACAGTCAGTATAGTAATACATGCTGCACTTTACAGTCAGTATAGTAACACATGCTGCACTTTACAGTCAGTATAGTAACGCACGCTGCACTTTACAGTCAGTATAGTAACGCACGCTGCACTTTACAGTCAGTATAGTAACACATGCGGCACTTTACAGTCAGTATAGTAACGCACGCTGCACTTTACAGTCAGTATAGTAACACACGCTGCACTTTACAGTCAGTATAGTAACACATGCAGCACTTTACAGTCAGTATAGTAACGCACGCTGCACTTTACAGTCAGTATAGTAACACATGCTGCACTTTACAGTCAGTATAGTAACACATGCTGCACTTTACAGTCAGTATAGTAACACATGCTGCACTTTACAGTCAGTATAGTAACACATGCGGCACTTTACAGTCAGTATAGTAACACACGCTGCACTTTACAGTCAGTATAGGAACACATGCGGCACTTTACAGTCAGTATAGTAACACATGCGGCTCTTTACAGTCAGTATAGTAACACATGCGGCACTTTACAGTCAGTATAGTAACGCACGCTGCTCTTTACAGTCAGTATAGTAACGCACGCTGCACTTTACAGTCAGTATAGTAACACACGCGGCACTTTACAGTCAGTATAGTAACACATGCTGCACTTTACAGTCAGTATAGTAACACATGCTGCACTTTACAGTCAGTATAGTAACACACGCTGCACTTTACAGTCAGTATAGTAACGCACGCTGCACTTTACAGTCAGTATAGTAACACACGCTGCACTTTACAGTCAGTATAGTAACACATGCTGCACTTTACAGTCAGTATAGTAACGCACGCTGCACTTTACAGTCAGTATAGTAACACACGCTGCACTTTACAGTCAGTATAGTAACGCACGCTGCACTTTACAGTCAGTATAGTAACGCATGCTGCACTTTACAGTCAGTATAGTAACACATGCTGCACTTTACAGTCAGTATAGTAACACATGCTGCACTTTACAGTCAGTATAGTAACACACGCTGCTCTTTACAGTCAGTATAGTAACGCACACTGCACTTTACAGTCAGTATAGTAACGCACGCTGCACTTTACAGTCAGTATAGTAACACATGCTGCACTTTACAGTCAGTATAGTAACACATGCTGCACTTTACAGTCAGTATAGTAACACATGCTGCACTTTACAGTCAGTATAGTAACACACGCTGCACTTTACAGTCAGTATAGGAACACATGCGGCACTTTACAGTCAGTATAGTAACGCACACTGCACTTTACAGTCAGTATAGTAACGCACGCTGCACTTTACAGTCAGTATAGTAACACATGCTGCACTTTACAGTCAGTATAGTAACACATGCTGCACTTTACAGTCAGTATAGTAACGCACGCTGCACTTTACAGTCAGTATAGTAACACATGCGGCACTTTACAGTCAGTATAGTAACACACGCTGCACTTTACAGTCAGTATAGTAACGCACGCTGCACTTTACAGTCAGTATAGTAACACATGCGGCTCTTTACAGTCAGTATAGTAACACACGCTGCACTTTACAGTCAGTATAGTAACGCACGCTGCACTTTACAGTCAGTATAGTAACGCACGCCGCACTTTACAGTCAGTATAGTAACGCATGCGGCACTTTACAGTCAGTATAGTAACGCACGCTGCACTTTACAGTCAGTATAGTAACACACGCTACACTTTACAGTCAGCATAGTAACACACGCGGCACTTTACAGTCAGTATAGTAACGCACGCTGCACTTTACA